>NC_141681.1:41321566-41346566 GCF_028749965.1 Puma concolor | reverse complement strand
GGTCTGGTAGTAAAAAAAAAAAAAAAAAAAAAAAAAATACTAATAATAAAAAAAAGGAAAGAAAAGAAAAGAAAAAGAAAAAAAAAAAAAGAAGTAGGGTGTGTGTGTACCCTTCTGTGTTTGTGTGCAGCCCAGTTAGGGAGAGGGGCCTTTCTGTCACAGCAGCTGTTTTGTGACACCCCTGCAGCATTTCCCCACGGCCCGTGGGGAGGAGCAGGACAGAGCAGAACAGTGGCATCACTGAGCCCAGACCTTCTCAGGTGTTCACTGTGTGTGCGTGCGTGTGTGTGTGTGTGTGTGTGTGTGTATTTTAGTTACGCTCCAAATTGTGGTTTCTCTGTCTGAAGTTAAAAATGAAAGGTGAATACAATATATTGTATTTGGTAACAATGATATGGACTGGTACATCTAGACAGATAATGTGCAGTTGTAATTAGACTCAATAGACAGGCAGTCATTTTAAAATTCTTTGACACATGCATAAAATAGTCATATAATAAGATAAGATGACAATTTTATGTTAGGTTGATAAAGTGTCCCGATACATGCATTTAAATGTCTGTAAGCCTTTAAAAAAATCCAGACAGATTAATTCTAGTTTCCAGTATTTGCAGTTAGTCATTAAATTAATTTTTAAATCCTACTAAACAATGGCTATGAATATGTTTTTTTTTTTTCCCCCCCTTCTAGATTTTTTACCTGAATTGCAGAGAATGGGTACACAGGCTTGGTAGCTTTCTCTAATTTTTCGGCGTTGGTAAACATTAGACATGGGCCTAAAAATTCAGTTTCCTGTTTGTAGCTAGAATAAAGGTCTGCATTTTTGGAAGTAAAAAAAAAAAAAAAGTTATAGAGTATAATCTGCTTATGACCACTTGCCTGAACAACTGTCATACTCTAGATTTAGGAATCTTTATTAGAAAGATTACATAGTGTCCTTGACCAAATATTGAATATTTTATAAGCCCCATTTAAAAAAGAAGACATTTCAAGCACATACACTTGATTTGATCAGCACTTAGATTCTTGGGTTTAATTACTTTCAATTCTGTAAATTATTTTAGTGTTTCAACAGGAGTGGCCCCAGTGATGTATCGAGGGGAGTAAAAAGGCATTTCTCTAAAGGTCACGTTACCTGGACTTTTCGACCATCTTCATACCTTGTTTTCTCAGATGTGCAAAGGTGTGGCTCTTGAAGAATAATTTCAATTTGTTTGGGCTTAATGATAAATTATTAATTCATACTGTCAGGACACATGTTATTAATTATGACGGTGTTTTCTTCATCCAGAACAGCTGTTGGGGAAACAGTGTAAGTTCAGATTGTCTTCAGGGGGAGGGCGCCAAAGCAAGGAACTTACCAAGTCCTTGTCATCATATCTTGGTCCCCTTGCTTTGGGAATAAAGCATTGTGGGGGGCGAGGGGGGGTGGGGAGGGAGTGAAAGGGAGAGAGAAACCATTCATTCTAAACCAAGATGTACACCAGCAAATGCTAACTGATGTACGTTTTCTGAAAAGCAAGCCTAACTCTCCAAGGTCTGTGAGTTCAGACCTGAGCTCAGAATCCCTCAGCTGGGATTCTGAGGTGGGACCTGCTCCCTTCCCAGGTGCAGGTTTGAATGGACTGCCCTCTTCATCGCACGAGTGGGACTTGTTTTCTTCTTATTCTTGGGTAGACCAGAAGGTCGTGGTCACAAGTGCGTGGTGGCGGGAAGCAAAATACTCTGAGCGTTTGCTGTTCCCCAAACTGGAACCCATCCTTAATGGAGGGCAACGCGCCATTTGGTAATATACGTGAAATGACTTCAATTCATTTACTTTTGATTTTTACCATTCTCATCATTAAATCTAGTCCTATGTATTCAGTTTCCTCTGAGTTCTTTGAGAAATGCATGTTGCATAAAATAGGCAATTTTTAATGAACAATTTAATGTAAATGGGTTTTGAATTTAAATTAATATTAATGAAGCCTTGAGTGAATTTATTTTGCATACGTAAAGACTTGTAAGTCTTTCACCCATGTGCTTTCTCCTTTATGTAGTAACATTGGTTGGTGGGATTAACTAGAGCCTTTTAAAGATTTACACTTAAAAAAATTAAATTGATTTTGTACGTCCAATAGCACCAACATATTATTAGGCAGAGGTGTTACTTAATTTAAAGAAAATATACCTCATTTCCTATTAAACCTCTCAGTTTCCATTACCCTGTTCTTCCTGCAAGCTGCCGTTGCTTTGGCGTTGCTGCTGGGGAAAATACACACCAACAATAGTTACTACAATCAAGATGTTTTCTTTCTTTGGCTTACCTCTAATGCATTATGTATCCTGGAATGATGGGAAGTTCTGTAATTAATTCTGTTAGATGTAATTGCTATAATCACTTTGATGTTACACATAATAAAGGTAATATGGTAAGCGCATAAAAAATATAAACACCTTATTGTAACACTACTACTAAAATTCCTTCTCATCAAGTCTGGCTTATAGACCAGTGTTCTTAACTGGTTTTGGCCATAGGTGACAATTTATCCGAGCTGTGTTCATTGGTATTCCAAAGGAGAGTCATTTATTGGAAAGGATGGGCCTTGTCTTGGAGAGATCTCCAAGCTGGTTGCCTAGGAATCTTAATGCCCTTTTCCTCAAAGATGTGGCTAATTAGAAAAGGTGACCATTATCTTCTGTAGAGGAGAGGGGTAAAGGCTTCCCGGAAGTGGCCATGGAATGAGGTAAGAGGGTGGTCTAGGAGGGAGAGAAGCACTCTGAGACGAGAGATGGCAAAGGTTTTAGGTCCAAAGAGTGCTGTTCTGAAGGTTTTCTCATGGTGTGGGATTATGGGAAGTGTGTGTGTGTGTGTGTGTGTGTGTGTGTGTGTGTGTGTGTGTGTGGCAGGGGGAGCGCACAGGCACATTCAGGCACATGCTCGTGGGTGACCAGAGAAGGCCACCTTTCTGTGAGAGACATTGGTACAGAGTATATGGTTTATTATCATTACAGTTAGGATTCTACACCTTTCCCGGGGGGTCCTGGGGGGCCGTGCCTAACCGTCGCACCACATGCCAGGGGCGATGTTGCCTGTTGGGCAGAACCTGAGTCGTATCTGTGACCCCTCCCCAGGCCTCGGTGCGCCTACCCTCGATGCGGGCTACCAGAGAACAGAAGAGAACTTTGCCTGAGACCCCAAGCACATCCTCCTTGTGGGATGTTTCCAAACATGTGTAAATTACTCTTTGCCAGTGCAGCTTGCAGGAGATGGAGAACGTGGTGGTTAAAGAAGCTTGTCGTTTCATTTTTTTTTTTTTTTTTTCCCCTCTGTGGACATCCTGGAGTCAGACTCGCTCGGGCATCCATGTGACTCCCGTCATCAGCTTGCACCCTGTCCCGTGTGCTACAGAGGTCACGAAGCCCCGTGACCTGGTGTCAGCGTGAGAGTTTGGATGTGAATTCCCCACGTTTATATTTTATTTTTCAGCGTGTTATAGGCGACGACGCGTATGAGTCAGTCATACACAGAAATCAAATAAGAGAAAGTGTACGTGTGAGCAGAGAGGATGCCAAAATCTCTTTGGAGGAGGAACGGGGTGTTTTCAGATGGTGGTGAGATGGACAGTGACAGCCGTGAGTCCCTAGACTGTGCCCTGGGCTCGCAGAGCTGGGTCTGGCCGTGGCTGTGGTCAGCTGGGTGCAGACCAGGCCGGCAGAGAGCAAGGTGCTGCCACAGACGGGCTGGCAGGGCCTGCCTCCTGGGCGCTGGGCCTAAGGCACCCTGCCTGCCAGGTGAGAGGGTCCTGGGTCCCTGGTGATGGCCTGGGCTGCAGTCAGGCAGTCACCAAACCCTCCTGCGGTGAGCCTTGGCTGGTTTTGATGGCGAGGATGATAAAAGGTCTGAGAACTCCATAGGCCCCTGTAATCAGGGCCAGCACTGACATCCTTCTCAAGTTTGACAGCTTCTTCCTTTTCTCTTCTCACAGCCAAGCCTTTCTCAACCGAATTTCCCCGCCCTCCCCCTCTCTCCTCCCTCCCTGCCGCCTCTCACCCCTTCCCTCCCTCTTCTTTCTGTGTGCTTCTCTCCTGTTTCATGTTCTTGATCAGTCTCAGATGCCTGGAATTATTTTTTTTCGGGCGGGAGGGGGAGTGTTGCTTTAGGTTTGTGGGTTGGGCAGGTGTGAGAGGAAGTCTGTGTTTTTTTTTTTTTTCTTTTTTTTCTTTCTTTCTTTTTTTTTTTTTTTGTACTGTAGGCCTGTTGCTAATTAATGTTCCTCCATAAGATTCTGTCGGAGTTGAGTAATGTTTTTGATCTTTATGCCTGATAACTGCATACTTAATGAGATTTCAAAGCTGTGAGTGCAGCTCCCTACAATTATTGACAGATGCCTTTTCTTTGCCATTGGGTTCAGCTTCATAAATCCTCTTGCCGTAATGAGGTTCAGCAGTGCCACCCTGGCAGTGAGCTAATGAAAGGGGGGAGGGTGAAGCGGCTCATGGCTGTCTGACACATTTTTTTCCTTTAAAATTTACTATGCAGATGTCAAGCTGCGGGACGATTACTTCAAACATGCTAATTTTTATCTTGCTTTTGTGTCAGCCCTTTGCCATTAAAAAATAAATAAATAAAAGGACTAACCTTACCCTCCACTTAATTTCTTTCTTTCTTTTTTTTTTTTTTTTTTTCCCCGAGTCACATTTTTAATAACCCGTGGTGTGTGACTGCTGGGGACTTTGACACGCGCGTGGCCTTTTGCAGGTATCCAGTGGCAGAAGCTTTTTTTTTTTTTTTTTTTTTTTTTTCCTTGCCATTGGAAGGGCAGGGCGAGGATAAAGTGCGATTTCCCCAGGCCTCCCATCAGCCTGCCCTAAGTATGCACTTGAAACGTCGGAGAATTCATTTCAGAGTTCTGGAACTAAATCCTGGTGGAGAAGAGCTGCACCATGCCAAACAGTCGATTTCCTTTTCAGCGGAGTCATACATCACTGACCCACCCTTCCCTCCTGACAGAATGACATATGTCATTTATCATATGGGCCCCAGCCAGACAACGGGGAGGGGAGGGAAGCCCAGTCCATGTGATGCTGTCTCCTCCTCCCAGTACTGTACTGTTGGCTTGCAGAGAGAGGCTGCTGATTTGGCGAGAGGGACCGGGAGGAGGGTGGAGAGGCAGGGGCGAGGAGAGGCGAGAGCCCGCTCCGTGTGGATGGCTGGCTGGGTGTGTGGCGGGCCCAAGATTGGCAGAGGCAGGGAAGAGGTTATGTTCTTTCGTATTATCTGCTAAACCACACTGTTCGGCCTTTGACGCTCTTCTGACTCTCCCCCCACCCCCATTCCTTTTCTCCTTTTCCTTCTTTTTTTTTCCCCCTTTAGTAGTCAAGGAAAACAGCAACAGCAACAACAACAACAAACCAGGGCTGACAGGTATCATTCAAGCCACCCTGTCTTGTGAGGGGTGGTATAAATGAATCTCAGGGCTCCTGGCTTCACATGATTCAAACGTGCGTTATTGAAGATGGATGTTCCTTAAGAAAAGATTGATGTTAGATGCTGGGCTTAGGGCGCCATTTATCATTTTGAATATTATTTAGACTTGCCGTGTAAACCTGTAACTTGAGAGTTGGACGAGCTGGAGCAGGGTAGGGGCCTGTGTGTGTGTGTGTGTGTGTGTGTGTGTGTGTGTATTTCCATCGATTGGCCTTGGGTTCTCATTGCTGCTGACCAGACACGAGCCCTCCCATTTACAATATAGAAGACACGCCGCCCCCCTAAAAAAGTGAGGGGGAGGTTTTAATTTTGAATAATTTCCAAGGACGTTTTTCCAAGGGAAAAATGAAGTATCTGTGATTTACGCTAAAGCTAACAGGCAACTTCTCTCTCTCTCCCTCTCCCTCTCTCCCTCTCCCTCTCTTCCCCGACAGAGGCAGTCACGTACGAAACATTAAAATATAAACAGAGCTGCAGTTGCTGAAGCCAGGACCCTTGCCTGATTTTTTCAACTCTGTGACATGCTTTTTTTTTTTTTTTTTTTTTAATCTGTATCTGAAAAGCTTAGCCCAATATAACTATTCAAAAAATACTGGTTGGCTTGGTTAGCAGTGTCAGAATGAAGAAACAGACTTCCACGTCTCAGGAATACTTCAGATAAAAAATGATCTTCTGTGGCTCCCTGCCCCTGCTCCCAGCGGCCTCCTCCCCTTTTGTGTCTGTGCTCTGTCCCCCCTCACAGGCCCCAGCAGACCCCCACCAGGACTGATGTGGACAGCTGTTTCCAGGCCCCGCCGGCTAATCACTTCTGGTTCTTTTGCACCCTTGAGCTGTGCTCCCGGACACCCCCACCTACTGGAAGTAGTTAGGGACGCAGGCTGGCTTACCGCCGGAGCCCCCAGCCGCTGGGA
The DNA here is from genome assembly GCF_028749965.1 of Puma concolor. Taxonomy (NCBI): domain Eukaryota; kingdom Metazoa; phylum Chordata; class Mammalia; order Carnivora; family Felidae; genus Puma; species Puma concolor. Next base: position 41,340,182 of record NC_141681.1, on the reverse strand, counting down.
GAAATCAGCCGAGCGCCAGCCTTTCTGCCTCTTCTGCTGCAGAGGCCCTTGCTGCCAGCTTTCCCCGGGCGCAAAAAAAAGAAAACAAAACTGCTGGCCTTCCTGCTCAGCCTCTTCACTAGCAGAGCCCCGATAGCGCACATTTAATTGGCAGGCGTTCTATTAAATATGTGACTTTATTTGGGTCTGCTAATTAAATGTAGGGCTCCTTGTATGACTTAGAGTGTGGACATTAATTTAAAAAAATTGATGGGACAGAAAGTTTTAGGCTGCAGTAGTTTTTTATCTAAAGGAATGAGAGCCTAGAATTGGCGGAAGGGCTGGATGTTCCTATCTTGCTGCTTCTGGGACAAACTTTTCCCTGACATGTAAAAAGCCTGCATCTGCCTGAACAGAAAGAAATGGAGATGTGGCTTTTTCACTCACCAAGTCCAGGCAACTTTGTGTGTGTGTGTGTGTGTGTGTGTGTGTGTGTGTGTGTGTGTGTGCGTGCGCGTGCACGCACACACCTCTCTATTTTAAAATAACTTTATTAGCATCCTGACACCTTGCATGCAAGGATCACTTTAGGGGTCACTTGCAATGTCGCCCAGCTAGTGCCAAAAATTGGGTAGAAGCACCGTTACATCCTTTGTCGGTACCTGGACTCACATCTGACTATAAAAAGATGATGGTGTTTCTTGCTGAGACTTCATGGAAGAAAGGAAAACTTTGATCCTCTGCCCTTGCACTTGGCCAGTGCTGGAGGAAATTGGGAGTACAAGTGCCAATTTGCAGGAACAATTGTAAACACCTTCGATACAAATGGCATCGGCCCATTTTTACTGATTAGAAAAACTTTGCTATTAATAGGTGCAAAGTCCATTTCAGGTATAATTGGTAAGGAACTGAGTGCACTCATGGGAAGAAACCTTGTTTTGTTTTTCGTTCGCTTTTCTTCTTATCCCCTTTTCTCAGTTTTATGGCTGGAGACATGATTTATTGCAGCCATCCATCTTGGGGGCTCATCCATCACACCCGGGTTGCTAGGCGATTGTGGCAGCAGCTGTTTGCTCTGAATCAGACAGAAAAGTTGTCAATCATCAAAGGCAGGTGAATAGCATTAGAAACACGCTATTGTCAGACGGAATAATTAATCAAAGAGAGAAAAGATAATTAAAAAGATATGACCCTTGCAAGTACTTGCTCTGGGTTGCCTGGAAGAAAAAAAAAAAAAAAAAAAAGAAAGAAAGAAAGAAAGAAAAACTGCCTGGTCTTTTCTAGACACTTAAGCAGCTGAGGGCTGATAAAATATGCACTCTGCAGTGCATAGTTTTTAATTAATTGAAAAAGGTTCAACATTCAAAGACGATGCTGGAGAAAAGTCCGATTATGAGCAGAAGTAATATTTATTGTTTGCATGAAGGGCTTGACACAGTTCTAACTTTCTGTCACAAATGTCCAGCTTCCCTGGCTGTAGGAGGAGTGGGCTGGGGTCTTCAGGTAGCATCCCTGCCTCTGTCCTCTGGGCTCCCCTGGCTGTCACGCCAGGCTGTCGGAGAGAGCCTCAGACCCGAGGATCTCTGCTAACCTGGACCACATGTCCTTTCACAGTTCTGGTGGGCTGGAACTGAATTCCTTAGATGAAACAGGAATTCTTCTTCTTTTTTTTTTCCCCTTAAATGAAGGTGGAAGGCTCAAAAAGCATGCCATACAGTCTACCTGCAGGCTCCATGGAGAGAGCTCTGTATCACTTCACCTGCCTGGGAACATGCTCCAAACAAAACATGCTCTAGGTCCCAAAGGAAAATTCGTAATCCCTCGTGGTGTGGCCCCACGAAGCGTATCAGTGACTTCCATCCCGAGTGATAACCTGGCATCACATAGGGAGAAGACCCTCCCAATCACAATCTAGAAATAATTTTGGGTGCCCATTTCAGTCTCAAAAAATATTCATAGATTAGGAAGTCATCCTTGCCTTTTCTGAAGCTAAAATATTCTGGAGAAATTGGAAAACGTATTAAAGACTAGATAGAAAGTGGCATATCTGGAGTTGCTTTTCAGTTAAATATGCTGCAAGCCCTGAAACAGATCTACTCTTTTATTTTTGGATACTATGCTTGATTTTCACACCGTTCTCTTCCCAAAGAATAGCAGGACTCCTAAAATTAGCAGGAGGAAAAAAGGCTTGAATATTAGAATTCATGAGAAGGAAGAAAGCAACACTTTTTTAGTTGGGACGCCGTTTTCAGGGTTCACCAGATCGGAACACTGGGAGCTCCATCCCTAGGTTCCCCTTACACAGCAGCACCGCAGATGAGTCGCCGAGCATCCCAAGGGAGTCCCCGGGGGCTGTGCCTCGCGGTGTGACGTCCACCTTCTCCCATAGTGCACTGGGAGCCCCCTAGGGGTGACACAATGCTGGCCTTTTTTTGGGGGGGGGGTGTGCGTGTGAAAGAGAGTAATACCCAGATAAGAAAAAGCACCTGCCAGGCTTACTGGAGCCCTCACAGGGGTCTCACCTGTTCAGGTGGCTGGAGGAAGTGTTTCTATTCCGAACTTGACCTCCAGGAAACTGATGGTTTTGACTTCGAGTTACTACCTGGGTCCTTGAGCCAGTATCTCCTTGGTGGCCTTCTGAGTTCTCCAGTCAGACTGAGAGTTTCCTAGCTTCGTAGCGGTTGTGTTTGAAGTTCAACATTTTCTTGGGCATTTTGCCCATTCATTCCCTGCCCAGGCTGAAGGGCCGCGAGGCCAGTGTCGATGGATCCCTGGCCCGGGCTTGGGCACTTCCCTGAGATGTCCTGGGGATCTCAAGGGACCGGGGGGTAGTTCCTCTCGGCCCTCCAAGAGAAATTTTTGCCGTTGCCTTCTCCCCTTTGCAAACGATTGCTGAGGAAGCAAATCGCCTAACGTCAAACCAAGGCGATTCCAAAATGTGGTGGCTCGTCAGGTGAGGGCAGAGGGAGCCAGTTCCCTGGGAATCATTTCTGGCAGACTTACGAACTCACAGGTAAAAAATATCAACCTTCGGTGCTAGTGAAATCAGATGGGAATTTGCCTTCTCTTAAAAAAGGAAAACAAAGATGGGGAGGGGAAAGGGAAGTCTTTAAGTTTTGAGAAGTTCCCGCAGGTCATTTTTTCTGGGGCTGTCGTTGGGATCTGACGCTTCTTGTCCTCCCAGGTAGCCCCTGGCATCTGTTTCAGTGACTCACAAAATAAACTAGAGGCTGAGGGTGGGGGTGGGGGGAGGGAAGAGGGAAGGGCAGGTTGCTTATTCTTTGGAGGAGGTTTTGGTTCCGTGAGCGTCCCGTGTTGGCCACCATTTGAGCATCTCTGTCCCTGGATTATTGTTTCTACGACAAGGGAGGGGAATACATATGGGTCTCTTGTGTCTGAAGGGGTGTTCCGGGGTAGAGCCACCTCGTCCAAAGTCACGTTATGGCGAGAAAACCTGGGACTCCACCAACCTCCACGCCAGCTTGATATTTGAATGTCGTATCTACGTGATACGCATTTCCCTCTTGCGGTTCCACGAGACAAGGTTACCTGGAAGTCCTTTTGGGTTTTCCCAGCTCAGCTGCCGTAGACTCAGAGTAGGCTCGGCCCCACCCGGCTGGCTCTGCCCGGAGCCTTAGGATGCCATAGATCGGAAATAGCAAGAAAGCACAAATTAACCAGCGTGACTCCCTGTAGGTAAAGACATTCCGAAACACTTAAAAGACCTCACAACACCTACGATGCAGTTGTTATTACTCATCTGCCTAACGGAAAGCTTTCAAAAGGGGGCACGGGTTCGTCTTTGCAGGAGGAGAAGATGGGGTTACCGGCAGGTTTCACGTGGTGAAATGTTCCCCTCTCTTGGCATTCCATTTCCTGCCTTTGTTTTTGCTCGAGGCCTGTAGTAAAATGGCTCTTTCGTATATATTAGTTAGCGAGTACTACATCGGTGTAATATATGAGGCTGCGATGGTGTTATTTTCTCTCGCTTTTCTGTATAAAATAGTAAGGCAGCATGGACACTGTGCTACGTGACTGAGGTTCCTACTGAGATGGTTAGGTGAATAAGTAATAGAACAAACACATAGTCAGCTGGGCAGAGGAAAATAAATAAAATAACAGCATGTTCTTGGTTCTCAGAGCCATGCAACATGAGTTTCTTCAAATTGGGTCCTGGAGCTGCAGACTTTCTGATGAAGTGTGGGTGGGGAGGGAGAAAGGTATTATTTGGAAACACATGTACTCGTTCCTTGGGAAAGAAGTGAAGTATTTAACATTTCTCCAAGGAAAACATCTTTCATTACTTGACGTGTGCTGCGGTAATGATTTTTCAGTTCAACAAACAAGTACTTATTAGCGTTCGCGCGGGAACCTGGCGGAGGTGGATGGCAGGGCCATTTTTAACGGGAACTCGCTGGCCAAGGTTAAAGGCGCCTGGCGGGTCGCAGGTGGTCCCAGTGCCGGCTCTCTGGTCCACCAGCGGACACGCTTCACAGCTCCGGCCACACAGGGGCGCAGGGTCTGCTCCTGAGCCCTCTGGGCTCATCCCTGTGGCCCCTGCGGGCAAGTTGGGAGGAAATCAGCAAAGCTGCTTTTTTGTGTTTGTGTTTTGTTACAGACAGAGCATTCGGTGGTACTCACCTGATGGTTTAAAATGGATTTGCCTAGAGAGATAGCCTGTCAGGAGTTTGGCCAAGGATTTGCTGGTTAAATGGACCGTGTGGGTTGAAGATGGCAAGGGGGAGGGAGAGCCTCCTGGGCGTTTGTGCGGGTGAGTGGGGCTGCCTTTCCCCCTCCTGGTGCCCGTCCCAGGTGCCCCCTCTGGCTTGAACAGCAGTGGGCTCCTGTGCCCTGTGGGAGCCTCCTCCTGAGTCCAGGAAGTGTTGGGAGGGCAGCTGCCATGCCCTGGGCTCTCTCTGTTTGGGGGCGGAGGGGCGCGCGGGGTGGGCGGGACCTTGGGTATGGTGTTCGCCCTCGATTTTATTTCTCCTGTCTTTTCTCATATTAGATGGGGAGGCTAGCCAGTGTAATGGCCTGCCAAAGATGGCTTTTTTCCTGCTTTACCTTTCGTCCCTATCGTGGTGTTCACGAAATTATCAATAGTGAACTGTGACACTTTGCATAATCCCCGCATCACCGCTGTCTGCACTGGAATCCCCACCACGTGGAGAATGAGTAGGTAGGGATGGGCGGTGGCTCCTTGCAAACTTTCCCTCCGCATCTCAGTTCCCGGATACAGCTGATGACTTCAGTGCATCGCCCCCGCCCCCCAAATCCCGTCTGATTGTAGGTCATCCGCCATCACCACCCCCCCAAAGACGTGATCTCAGTTTTTCATCCCATGAGGACGCTATTCCTGGGGCGCGGGGAGATTGCCTTCGGCTCTGAGAACGCTCTTGCCTCGTGGGCCCTGCAGCCGTGTCAGAGTGGGGAACGCAGCGGTTCGCACTGTTTATACATTCCAGGAGTATTAAAGCAGTTAGGTTACCAGCACTGTGGCAGAGCTCGTGGGCGCCGTGTTCCGGGCTGGGCCTCCGTAATCAGTTACCGAGCATATCGTGAAATTCCAGATGCAATAAGACGGTTGATGATGATTATATTGTCAGGAGGCACGGGGCGCAGCCCGCCATCGACAACTGCAGGACAGAGGGGGATGAGCCAGGGTTTAGACTATGGGGTTAGAAGCCGACAGAGGCTCTTCTCAACGGAAGCATAATTTTGCCCTTGGGCGGCAGTGGTGCACATTTTTTTTGTGAACGGAAGCATTCATTTTTGGGGACCCAGCCACAGTGGGGAGAGCAGCACGTGTGTTTCATTTATGTCTACCTTGAGGTTGTCCCAGCCCAGAAGACGCTGGACGGGGCGCGGGGGGAGGGGCGGTGTCTTGGCAGTTGGGGAAGCGGGCATGGCAGGTGCTCAATAGCTCTGCCCTTAGAAACAGCCTCCCCTCCTCGTGAAGGTACGGCGTGCTGCGGGGTGGAAATATAAAATGGACGTTCTGTGAAAATCAATAGACTGTCACAGCTTGACCGGACAGCTTCGCCGCCCTGGTAGGTGGCCACTGGTGGACACACGCACCAGCTAGAGCGCTTGGCCACAGCGAGACCGCTCCAGCTTCTGGTTCCCAGAAGCCGTGTGTGGTTCCCTCTCCCCGCACATCCATGACATTTCCAGAAAATGCATCTTCTCCAGAGGGTTTTGCTTCCCTCCGTTACAGCGGCGCCCAGCAAGCAGAAGAGAGCAGCAGTTGTAAAGTTTTGTGGCACGTTTTTAGCCACATCCGTTGAGAATTATGGTGATTGTTTAGGTGTTCGTGGGAACGCGGGTTACTTTTTAGAAACAGTTCACGGCGGACGTGAAGTAGTGATAAAGACAAAAAAAGGATAAATAAGCGATTGCAAGCTATGGAAGAAAATTAATGTCCCCTTTTCATTCGTCAGTGCACCAAAAGTAGATACTAAAATGCTTACTGTGGAAATGATTTTGCAGACGTGTTTTCTAAAGTACCCGTTCAGGTGAGTTCATGAGGGCTGTTCATAGCCCTGTGCGTATTTCCCACATGTGCCCTGCTTCTTGGATGCTTTGGTTCAGCCAGAGTCTCTCTTAGAGCAAGGGCACATTGCCGTTTCCCTCCTTGAGCCCTCAGAAGGGTGGACGGGGTAGCCCTTTTGGTGGCTCTTGACTCTGCTGTTGAGTAGGGCCGCTCCAAGGTAGAGGAAGATTTTTCCAGAGGCTCTCGTCTGCTTGGAATGAGCTTGACAGGGTCTGCCTTTTCCTTGTCCCCCCGCCACCAGTGGTTGGGGACGTGCCCATCTATGCCCTCAGGGCCAGGGGCCATGGGGCCGTCGAGTGGGTACGCCAGTGCTGGGCATCCCATGCTCTGGGACGCGGGCCACCTTCTCTAGACGGAGCTGCCCCCCTGCCAATGGGACCTACTGGGAAAGCACGTTTCTGAGCACCTCTGTGCCCGGGATCGCCCTCCCGCGTGGGCTGCTTCATGACTGATGGGAGACAGTTCCCGACATTTTTTTTTTTTCCTTTTTAAATAGAACTTGACTACTTGTTAACAAGCTCATTGCTGTTTTGAGTGCAAAGGGTTGTGGACCACACAGCATGTCAGCAACCTACATTTGTCTGTGCGCTCGTCACAGTTACGGGCGGGAGATGGTGGAGAGGAGGGAATGAATTGGAGAAGTCGGATTTGGATGCTGCTGGTGGGAAGCTGTGGCCGGTGATGGGGCAGACCGCAGGCCGGGGGGCCGGGAACCGACGTGGTGGGCATCGGGAGCGGGCAGGCGGGACTTGGCCGCCTCCCAAAGCCTCAGTGTGCGGCTCCCCATCCAGCCGTGCGGGCCAGCTCCCTCGGTGCTGCCCCTGTCCTTTAGAGGTTTCCAGAAGGCCTGAAGGTGAGGCGGGGCAAGAGACTTGAGGTCCGTCAGGTTCGCTGCTGAGAGATTCTTGTGAGGATTTTACTTTTTGCCCCCCGACGTAAGGCTGTCGTGGAAGGCAGAGCCGTTCCGGAGAGAAACCAACCTTTCAGTCATCACAAAGCAGCTTCTATGAATTAAAAAAAAAAGAAAAAGATCTTGACCCTCTTTGAGAGGAAATAAAGGAGGAACCCAGTGTAAGGAAAACAGAAAAAGCTGATATTACAGTTTTTGTGATTACTCACATCCTAGGCTGGAGCTTGAGGAAGCCAGTTATAATGGAATTTCATTTTTTTTTCTTCTCTCTTCCTATTTGTGCCTCCGCTCTCTTATTTTTCATTAGAATGAGGAGTGGTTCGTACTTGGGGGAAAGAAATGGGGGGTGGCACGTGGTCCTTATTCGTAGCTGCCCGAAGGCCGCTGGTACCAAAGCTAGGACTGTGTGCCCTTGAAGTTAATTCTCCACCTGTGGGGGGCGGGGCAGGGAGAGAAGCCGCACAGCCCCCTCTCCGTCCCAGACGCGCACAGGCCCCACGTGCCTTCCCGGGGTCTCTCCTGGACCTGCGGCCTTGACGCCGGCCTCTTACCCAGGTGAGCAGACGACCCCAAAGGCCGTGAGTAGTTCACCTGCAGATACTCAGAGGTGAAAAATCGAAAGCCGTCTAGCGGTTAGTTATTATTAGTAGCCGCCTGATGAGCACCGTTTTTTTTAAAGATTATGTTATCGCCGTGGGTGCGCAAGTTGCTGGTGGCCTTTCACCCGTTCCACTGGTGAGCCGCGAGGCCAGGACTGTGACCAAAAGCAGACCTGCCTTCACTCTGGCTAAATTAAATAAATATTTGTGCAAGCACACTTTGGTGTGCCTGTTGTGAGGGCTGACCTTCTACGACTAATTTCTTGCTGTGCTCTGGAAGATCGTAATTGTGGTAACATGATATAAATGTAAACTTTAGCTCTGCTTACACAGAACACACCAGACAGCTTGACACCTTCATTTCAGCGGTAAGAAATTACCATTGTCTCTTATTTCTTGCTCCGAGCTTAGGTGACCAAGCCAAGAAGTAATTACACAATTAGGGTTGACAGAGCAGTTCCCGTAACATTTCTTCCCCTTAAGTTTGGGCGGCTCCTTTACACTCCACGTTTTCCATATCTTTGTCATTAATAACAAGATATCCATTTTCAGTGCAATAAATGTGCTTGCAAAGACCGGGAGGCTTGTACGATTTAACGAAGATACAGGTGCCTTGACTTCTACGAGTGTGGCTCTTTGGAGTTTACAGGTAGACGTGGGGGGAGCTGATGTGCTGCCCCTCCAGGGGGATGACTAACGGGCCAGACACAGGCGAGTGGTGGTGGAAATTACTCCCATGTAGGCGACAACCGAAATAGAGATTTCGAAAGGATATGCAGATAGGGGACACGGCTTGTTTGGGCGGCTGCCTCTTCGAGGCGGACTCCCCTTTCTTAAGCTTCCAGATCCCTCTTTATTCTTAAATTACGGCATCTGCAGGAAGTCTGAGGTGTTGTAATTAATGGCTACCGATGTAAGATACAGTCGGTTCGTGGAGGCTCATAGTAGGCCTGGCTCTCACTTAAGGAAAAATAGTAACGGTTTCTCCCCTTTTCCGTCACTGGCTATGAGAGGAGAAAGACCCTTCCTGCGACGGAGTAACGGGCCCGTTCCTTGTCATTTAACTGCCCACTCCTTGAAGAAGACGTTCTCAAAACTTCTATTTTAGCACCTCTTGATCGTGCAGACAAGCCTGAAGCTCTGATGGCTAGACCAGGCTCAAGCCGCAGCAAGTTAGCGCTGCCACTGTGTGGCGGCCTGGCTGGCCCGCGAGAGCCTGTCCCCGGCCGGGGCCTGGCAGAGGCGCCCATGCGGCCAGCAGCACGCCCAATACCCCCCCCCCCCCCCACAAGTCACAGGCAACGATTCTCGCACACATCCAGGCCATTCCCACACGTACAGTCAAAGGAACAGCTCCAGGCTGCCCTGTGATCTTTCCCTGAAGTGCAGGCTGAGAAGGCTTCCTGTTTCGTGGGTCTCTTCTTTCGTTTTTCAGCAAGATGTGGTTGGTACTGGGTGAATCCTGTCTAAGTGAATTCTAGCAGGGGTCCTGGACGAAAGTTATATTTCTTCTGACAGAGTTTATAGCAACGTTTTTCTTAATTATTCTTGATGTTTTGCCCATCATACCATTAGCTTCTTCAGAGGACAGAGATAAATAGCTGGTATCCGCAAGAACAAAGTGTGAACTGAATGCATTTAATTATAGATATCTCAGTAACTAAAGGTTCTAAAATGATGTTGTCAAATGCCTTAGTGATCTGACAGCAGATGTATTGGTTTGCAGATGCAGCTAGAGACCTTTTCTTCTCTAGAAAAAGAGCATTTTTCTCATCCCCCCCCCCCAATAGAATTAGTTCCATTTGGGGTATTGAATTTTGAGTTTAGTGATACGCAGGATATTTTTTTAAGGTACGCAATAAAATATAGATGGCCTGCATACTGCAATGTAGATGGTCTTTAAGTCAAACGCCTGACTCCATCCCATCCGTGGCGGGTGCGCTTGTATGTGGGTACAGGTGCATGTGTAAATGTGCATGCTATGTACGTGTATACGCATACAGGTGTATGTCTAGGACAGACGTGTGTAGCTTGGTTGAAATAAATGTTTCCGCAGCGTTACTGTCACCAAAGGGAGTGTTTAAAACTGGCCTTGTGCATGTTTTCAAACAGAATAAGCAGGATGCTAGCAACTTACCTTTCTTTCCCTCTCATTAGCTACCGAGTCCTTTTCATGTGTCGGGAAATAAGGATTTCAGGTATTTTTCCTGAGATGTTGATGTAACTCATCACATTTTTAATCACCTCGATGTTTAAAAATTTTACTGTCTCTAAAATGTGGAGTGTGATTCCAAGGGTTTAAAACATGCATGGAAAAGCATTGGTGCTGGGCAGACATGCACCTCAGGGCCCACGGGCTCAAAGTCTAGCACGCCAAGCATCAGGTCCTGAGAAAGAAAGAAACTGTCTCAACACAGCAAGCATCACTGTGGAATTTTGTTTGTTTGTTTGCTTGAACGTTTGGCCTATGGTGCTGCTCAACGTGATCGGGATAATTTTGTGTGTGTTCTTCTGACATTTTATTCATCTGCTGTGTCTTTTAAGAAACAAAACCGACGCCTCTCAGCGGTCTGATTGAGTGCTATAAGGAGGAAGTGATACTCCCCGCCAGGACGCCTCCTGCAGTGTTTCTAACGGGGGGCTGTGCTTCTTTCCTGGAGTTTTAGTTTTCCCCGGCCCATGCATCCTGGTCCGCATTGCTAAGGGTTTCCACCAGGATTCAGGGCTGCCTGAGATTCTGGGAGGATATTTATTTGAAGTTGCACAGATGTTTACAGTACGGGAGGCTAACACACGGGCACTCAGAGAGCACGGCTAACCTTACGCAGACGGGCTGCCTGTCCTTAATGTGTTCCATGTGCTACGTTCTCTCTGACGGCAGCAAACACACTGCCTCGTCCGGCTGCTTTCTTGGAAATTAAATAATGAGTCTCCATAAGACACTTGCCCCACGCCCTGACATTTCAGCTCCATGAGAAAGTGACATAGAGTGGTATCTCACGAGAGGCGAGCACCACCCTCACTCTGAAGGCTCAGAGCATCCGGGCGTGGGTGCACGTACACACATGCACACACACACACGCGCGCGCGCACACACACGTGCACACGTGCACAAGCTTCTGTGTGTGCAGGGCTAGTCTGCAGAAACTGTAGATGGAGAGCCCTGCAAGGTTTGACAATAGCTTCCCCTCGTGAAACTAAATGCATTTTAATTTTTTTTTTTATTAAAAAAGCAATAATGCGCATAGTACAAAATCCGAGAGAACGAAAGGGCAAACAATTAAGCGAGAGTTCCCCTCCCTAAGGGCAGGTACTGTTACCAGTTTGTGGTAGATCTTTCTAGATATGTAAAATCAGACATACACATACACACTCTACATTGTATTTTTCTACTCACGACTAAAAATATATGTCGGATGTCTGTGACTCGCGTCTAAAAAATACGCAAGATACGCGAATGGATGGAGAGACACGCGTGATAAAGCAAATAAAGTAAAAAGTTAACGTGCTAATCGAGGTGGTGGGTGGGTACTCAGCTGAGAGTCTTTCAACTTTGCCATGTGCATTACGGCTTCATAACATGGTGGCAAAATAACGTATCTCAGTGACCACGATGTATCACGTTCCGTTGTGTTTCTTATGTTGTGTGGTATTATGCTACACAGAGCCGTCTCATGCTTTCCAAGAGGGCCATTCACCCCGGCAAACGAATTTCCCTCCAGGTGGGCACCCGGGTGGTACCCCGTGTTTTCCGTGGCCAGCCTCGCCACGCCGAGTGATCCCTGCCTGGTCTTAGCACAGTAATACCCGTCCACCCCATCTTTGTGGGGTACGGTCCTTAAAGTGGAACTGTTAGCCGAAAGGGTGTATTCAGTGAACCAAATGGTAAATATCCAAATTGTTCTCCAAAAAGATTGCACGCATTTCCCCTCCCACAGCAGCGTGGGAGTGTGCCCATGACGTTAACTGGCTGTCAGAGCTTAGGTAACACACAGTCACGGTCGGCAAGCCCTCCTACTGCCTCCCAGGGGCTCAGCACGTCTCCATGCCTCTAAAAAAGGATGTGAATGTGAAAGCATAGGAGCCCCCGTATTAATCTCAGACTTTTTGCCCTTTTTATTCCTATCTCTGGATGCCAGAAAATAGGTGATTAAGTTCCGAGGATCAGAGGTTTTAGATCCAGCTGGACTGACCACGTCACTTGCGGGACAGGGAAACCCAGGTCCAGAACTGGGAAGAGATCAGCGCAATGTCTCACGGTCATTTTCTGGCCGAACCCAACGGTCGACGGCGTTGAGTGGTTTCAAACCTGACTCTGTGGGTGGACGGTGGGAGGGCTGCCCCCTCGGGGTCCCTGTTACCTGCGGCTGCTTAGAGAGCCGGGCGGCCGGGACAGAGAGGTGCTGTGACTGTGTACCAGCTCTGTTTTAGCTCGGGCAGAGCACGGCTGAGGTGGCCGGCCACCACACGCAGCTTCTTAGATAATGACCGTGCAACACTAAAAATGTCCTTTTGGGTTTTGGCTGAATAATATTTAAGGATTTTGAAACAGTGACTTAATTGTGTTTTTATGTAATTGATGGCATTGTAGTAAAATGTATTGAGACACCACATCAGCATTTTCCTAACTGTTCCTTGGAGAAAAATATGCTCATACGAAAATGGTTTCTTCACTTTCCACTCATGGAATTGAGGGGGGGGGCGGGAAATGGTTGTGCTTCCATGGAATCCGTGTGCCCAGAGATTCTCTCGTTGTAAAGCGTCTTCCCCTCCGGGCTTGGCCTAAATAGTGCAAGGGTACCTCACCTTCCCATGTTGAGCTGTCCCTTGTTTTGGAAGCAGTGGGTGTGCGGAGAGAGGGCCTGTTGTGTCAGGAAGTTGGTGGGAAATGCTGCCTGGGCCGATTCCAGGCAAGTCCCACGTACGGATAAGTCAGCATGCAATGGGCCGAAGGGGACCCTGAGCTTCCAGCCTGGGAGCCTCTGCTGCAGCCACCCCGGGTCTGGCCTCACGCCCCTGCTCACTGCCCTGGGTTTGGAAGGCGGTTGAAGGAAAATGCTCTCAACTCTTCCGCAGAGATCGCTTCAGCTTCCAGAGGTTGTGCCCGTACTTGAAGGCCTTATCGTTTTCTGTTGACATCCAAGAAATCTGGGCCTTTAAATAAATTATGTTGTTGTTGTGGTCTCGGCACAATTATGTGCGTGGGGAAGGGGACTTCAGTCCACTGTAAGAATGAATTTGGGTCCACAGCTTGCTACTCTGAGATTTCAACTCTGAAGAGTCCAATGGTAAACGTTAGAAGTGAACATTCCAACAGTTGCTTTCTAATTATGGAAAACTCACAGGTCTACTAAATCAAAAAATAATAGTAATGCTTTACAAGCACCATTGGCTGTCTTCCTAGGGCTTGGATCCCGCGTGCCTCGTACTGAAGGCCAGCAGCGCGTGGTTGTGCACAGACCCGAGGGGCTCACCCTACAGGTTGATGTCCCGCCTCACTTCTGAGCCTTGGGCCCTCGTCAATTCCCACAGTGAGGGTGGCCCCGCAGGCAGCCTGCTGCCCATGGTGGCCCCATGTTTTTGTGGAGAGGTCACTGCTACAGTTCCAGGTGACTGTGTGTGTGTGTGTGTGTGTGTGTGTGTGTGTGTGTGCGCAGGGCCGCACGTTCAGGGGCATAATAGCAGACGCTGCCTTCACCGTTTGGGGAGAAACACCTTTCCAAGGTGTGTGACCATGTGGGAAGGTTATTGTAGACCGAGTTTCCCATGCTTGGGCAGGGACTGTGGTGGGTCTGTCCCGATGTATCTGTTGGGCAGAAGCCAGACTCTTCCGGGGGTCTCTATATGGATACTTCCTAGGGCTCATTGTGGGTCTACTAATGTGGAGCCATCTGGGTATTTATAAGCCGAGTACACCTCGCTGAGAGCAGACACATCGAGGGCTCCCACTTTGTAGAGTTCTTCGGCATTGAATCCTTGGAGAGGTGAGAAAGAAAACCACGACAAAAATCAAGGAAAAAAAATACAAAAGAAAAATGTGCATTGACCGAACAATGCTTTGTCTTTTCTCTTAAATGGCCAATTGCATGTGTCTTCATATCTGAAATAAATTATAATGAAACCTATCTATGTGAGCTCATCATTGAATCCTAGTATTCCTTTTTGCTAATTTTTAAAACACTTCAAATCACTGAAGAGTAAAGATTGCCAAACGCCTGTCATGGAGACTCCCGGGATAGAGTCTGGGGGCCGGACGGCGTCAGTGTGGGGCTGGGCTGAGGTGGGCAGCTGAGTCCCTGCTGGGAGTGGGGGGCCTGGCCACTGGCACCTGGGACTGTGGACAGTCACCCCTTAGGGGCCATCTCAGTATTCACTATTGCCGAGTCCAATACGAACCTCACACACACCGGCGTGCACGTGTGACAATAGAGAAAAAAGAATGAAGCACCTCAAAATTGAAGTCATCTTTCTTCTTTTTTATCCTTTCTGCAGTAGGCTTTTTATTTTCCAAATTCTCAGCAGTGCACATACATCACTAACTCTTGGACCTGGTATGGATGCCGTCTTGTATCAGGCACCCTTGTGGCCCAGGCAGAAGGGACCCAGATAACTGGTTTCCTTCCTTCACTCATTCACTTATTTATTTATTTATTTATTTATTTATTTATTTATTTATTTATTCGTTCATTCAAAAATTAAGTACTTCTCACTTTTTTGGTCTCCTGGCCTCAACTCTTGCATGCAGTCTTGCAAGCAATCTCTCTCTCTTTCTCTCTTTCTCTCTCTCTCTCTCTCTCTCTCTCTCTCTCTCTCTCACACACACACACACACACACACACAGCCTAGAAGAAAAGCTGCACTTCCCACACGGGGCCTGCTGTTGGCAGATGTCAGGGAGCTTAGAAGATACATAGCCCTCATTGGATGCTCTTCACCTCGCTGCCTGACTCTGGCTGGGACCCTTGAGTTTATCAGACCGGAGTCTGATTTCATACCCACCCCTGGCCCTAGTGGGTTTCCAGTACAGTTCCAAGCAGAGTCTGAGGCTCCAATTAAGCTTAGGAAAGGTACCCAGAAGTAGACTCACTAGTTAAGGAGTTAAAACAAACAAACAAACACCTGAGGCACCTTTGGGGCATTTGAGGGGCTTGTGTGAAGGGTGCCGTGAGGGTACGAGGTGGGCTGGGGACGTGGTGCCATTGAACAGTCCCATCCCTGCCTGGGTACATGGCAACCCCTGAGCAGAGGCCTTTGCCTTTCAGCACCACCCTTACCTAGCTCTACCCTGGGATGATTAATGGGGTTCAGAGCATTACCTTGGAATATAAGGAGCTGGGGGGCGGGTGCAGGGAGGACCTTTAAAAGAAAATGATAAAATGCAGTATTTTACCTGTGTGTTATTACTGTCATCCTTCAACACCGGCACCATTTTACATTCGTTACGTATTGAAAAGTGTAAGACTAGACATTGACACTTGTCAAGCGATGATTTTAAAGTCTTGAGGCAGAAACTCACCTCTTTGGAGGATGTATCAGGAGGCTGCCTGGCGGGATGGCCTGTGCTGTGCACCTGCTCAGCATCTCAGCATCCTTTAGGGGAGGGGACTCTGCCTTCTCCTTGCTTGTCCTGGAGTTCAGCACTGCTCAGGACCCAGGAACATCCTGCAACCGGAGACCAAAACGTTCCCCGAAGCACCCATGAGTGCCCGGGGCCTGTCACTCAACGAGTTCCTCCCCGCTCCAGCGGGCCAAGTCAGGGAGACATCAGCCTCCTGGCCCCGCCTCCCTTTAGCCAGGTGCCAGGGGGACTTGCCTTCCTGTAGCCAGGCTGTCATTAGCGTGGTCTTTTAGCCTGTACCTAGCCATGTCTTAGTTACAACAGCCTGTAAAGGCTCGGGGCAGGGGAGAGGTCAGTTGTTCAGGTTCTCCTGAGCAGGTGCTGAGGAACCATGCAGCCTCCACCATGAGAAAAACGGCAGATACCACCCCGGACAGGGGGACCCAGAGCAGGTTTGTCACTCCAGAAAGACATCTTTTGCCTGGACCATCTTATCTTTTTTTTTTTTTTTTTTTTTTTTTAAGGTTAAATAGTATTCACATAGTGGAATCTTCTAGATAGAACAGCAAAAATGAAGAAGCCAACACCACATACAACAGCAGGGATGGATCATAACATAATATGAGTGGATGAAGCAGGTCAAAGGAGACGTCTCACGGGCTGGCAGTCATTTCTCTAAAGCTGAGACATGAACACTAACCGGGGGTTGTTTGGGGGTCCGTGCATTTGTATCCGTCTCTGGGAGACCTGCCTGGTGGGAGGGGCCTGGTGGTAAAGGTGTGATTCTCAGGTTGGGTCCTAGTTCGCGGATCTTCGCTTCTTGTTATGCTGAAGAACCTACATATATTTTACGTGACTTTTTGCACGTAGGGGAAAATGTTTCCGCATGTGGTCTTGCGGA
This sequence comes from Puma concolor, assembly GCF_028749965.1. Lineage (NCBI taxonomy): Eukaryota > Metazoa > Chordata > Mammalia > Carnivora > Felidae > Puma > Puma concolor. The sequence goes on along the minus strand of NC_141681.1, from coordinate 41,323,682 downwards.
TTTGTAAGATCATTTCCAGCTCGAAGCTGTGAGTTTTGAGCCACACCATCACAATTATGTTGGAGTTTAGGGGATATCTGGCAAGAAGTCCTCCGTCACTTCTCTCAGCCGTTTATTCTGGAAAGAATCGGGAACCAAAGGGCCCATCACTTCTCTCCCTGGAGGCTGTGTTGGGGCCCACCTCTGTGATGCAGGAAATGAAGCCAGCCTTCCACCCTCCTGTTTTAGCCCCTTGTCCCGGGGATGGCTGGGTTTTTGAGGCCGAGGAAAAGCATTCTGTTGTTGTTTTTGTCCTTGTGGCTACTTTGCTCTCTTCAGAGTTCTCTGGGCTGAAACTTTTTCTCTGCCTGGTGGTGCTTTTGAGGGGCCTTGAGCACTTGGTGGGTGGGTGCACCTGTGGTTTCCTTGGGCCTGGCTGCCTCACCTTTTTGGGGGGCGGCAGGCTCCCGTGGAGATTGTCTTCAGTGGCTCAGATGGGGAGCACAGGTGGGGAGGCCCGGGTTGGCTGTGTCGGCCTGGACGCTCGTGTTGGGGCTTCAGCGATTTTTACTTCTTTAACGTGGTTTAATTGTGTCTCATCGAATGATCTTCGTGTATATATGTGGGTCTCTATGTATTTAATTCCCAACAAAACCTTTAAGATATTTATTGGCAACAGTGATTTATGTGCAAAATTCCTGAGGAACAAAAAAATAATTTTCTGTATCTTTGGGTAGAAGCCTTTTGTGTTTTATAGCATGCTTCTTTTATCTACAGTGGGGCCGGGCCCTGGTGGCGGCCGCTTTGCTTGTTTCCGGAACGTTGCTAAGTTGTCAGGTGGTGATCCACACTTTCCCTAAGTCTTTCCCTGAGTGTTGTTGTCCTTATTTTATTTATTTTTTTTTTTAGGGGAATGAATTGTGTGACTTTTACTGGGGCAGTTTTGATGCATGCTTTTATATCCGGATCCACTCACCCAGAGAAAGTCTCTCCCCGGGTTGCTGCTGGTATCAGACTATGAGACCACGGAAGGGACTGAGCTGAAGTTAATTAGATGCACTTGGTCATGGCATCAGGCTCGTGGGGATGTCCACGGCCACGGGAGGGACCCACGAGAAGGCATCAGAGACGCTATAAACATGCCGTTGGGACTAGGTGTTTGCCTCAGTATTGGTGACCAGATCGCTTCCTTCTGATAATGGAGATTTTATCTTTTGGCGATGGCAAGTTAAGATACTTTTATTGAATGAACTTCCTGCTAAGTTTCTGAGCCATAGCTGGGTTTATGACATAATTGCTCTACATGTTGATAGCATCTTTTATCATAATTGTTTTTCATTGTTTTTAATAAAGGGATAAAAATAATAGGAGACATTTTAGAAAGTGGGGTTTTTTTTGGTTCTATTATTCATGATACTAAAAATTACCCAAAATAAGATATTTTACAAAAAAGGATTTTGTTCCAAAAGTGACTAATTTAAATCAGTTTATACAATGAACTTGCTAATGATCCTCAGTCTAGAGGAGTGTAATGCTTTTATACTGTTATCATTTTTTATGAATAGAATTATACAAAAAGTTCCTATTGTGTTGTACAGTGAGTTTCACACAACCATCCTTTATCAACAGATGGCAACCGGCACATGAAAAATAATTAAAAAATAAAATGAAAAGAAACCGAGAATGAATTAAAGTGCTTCTTTGCGTTCTGATCTGCATTTTTGGTTTAGAATTTTTATGGTGAATTGCCATATTATCTGTTATATCAGTTTACAATGAGGCTCCTATCAGACATAAAACAGATTTATAATACCATTAAAATACAATATCAAAGAATGAATAAGCAATTCAATAAAATTACAATAACACAAAGATAAAATGAAAGCCTTTTCAATAACAGTTTTATGCAAGAACATTTTGCAGATAAATATGTGTTTATAGATCTTTTAAATGTACATTTATTATACTGTTCCTAATAGAGCCACAGGGGTTAATTTTTCCTGCGTGTTGTCTTTTATAAGTGGTTTAAAAGCTAGCTGCAAAACTCTTCAATAGATTGTTTTGAATCTTTGAATTGATTTTGGTAAAGGGAGCTTTTACAGTCCTGCGGCCGAATGTTCACACACCAAGGAGTCGA
>NC_141681.1:41166566-41316566 GCF_028749965.1 Puma concolor | reverse complement strand
TGAAAACCCAGAATCGCTTGCCATAAAGAGAAAATAACCATAAAAATAAATGCGGTGAAATCAAACAATGTCATTAAATTCTAGCTGGATTCTCTTGGCTGCCTGTGGCCTGAGTCTGATGCCTTACCTCTCTTTTTTAAAAAGGGAGATTAGCCAGTGTGAGGGAGGCGTTCAAGACCGATGGCACCAACCAGATACTTTCTCCTTGAAGCAAAAAAGAAGGAAAATGACAGAAGTGACAAGGGAGTGATTTATTACTGTGTGATTCAAGGTGAACCACCTAGTATGTTCTTGGACCGTCGGTGGCTTTGCCCCACACTGTGAGACATTCTGGATTTCAGGGAATGTGGATTTCTGTTAGCTTCTCAGGGTGTTCCTTGCCCCGGAAGGGTTAAGAACTGTTCTCATACGAAAGTGTCTTTTTCTAAAGAAGATAGGAAAGGAGAGGACACCAGAGGAGCCTGAGGAATGAAGGAGGCAACCGGGGGGCCGGGGGTGGGGGGGACCCTTCTAACCACAACAATGGGACTGTCTTCCCTGATGGAACTGCTCTGCTCTGAGCTGTCCAGTATGGTGGCCAGCCACCAAGTGTGGCCATTGTGCGATTGAAATGTGGGGAGTGCAACGGGGATGAATTTTACATTTATTTAATTTTAGTTGTTTAACTTAGTCACGTGAACAACCCCGCTCTGGATCTTTCTTTTGCGTTCCTGTGCTTATTTCTCTGACCTAGGCCAGAGTTTGGCGATTCATAGTTTCCAGCCATGGGAGGGAAGATTGGCCACTGCAGAAGTAATGGTGTGCAGAATCCGTAGCAGGTGTGCGAAGCACTTTTCGGGTTTTTTGTCCATTGCTCCTGGCATGGCAACTCAGGGAAGAGTGGGCATCGCCAGCCCCTTTTGCAGTTGAGGAAACTGAGGCTTGCGGGCAATGAGGCAGAGGACCCAGGATGGAGAGAGGATGGTCATATTCAGCGTGCTCCCGTCCCACCAGCGAAGCAGTGACGTGGCTTTGCGGATCTCACACAGGAGTCGTGTCTTCCAGTGCTCATGCTCGGCCTGACCTGCGCACCAGCGTGGAACCGGTGCGTGGGGGTGCGGAGAAGCGAGCTCCTATCCCAGCCTCGCGCCTTGTTTCCTCCGTTTCCTCCCTTGCATGGGGGTGGGGGGGGGCTCTGTAGGACCAGGCCTCTCTTCCAGAAGGAACCGCTGACACAGCCAGAGGCTTCAGGCTCTCACCCCCCTTTCCCCAGCCTCTGGCCTTGAAGAAGATCCCTGGGTGGAGAACGCACTTCCCCGCGTGCAGAAGGCTCTGGAACACCAGTTCCCTGTGCTTATTTTTTTTTCCTGTCTCTCCCACCTCAGACACTGATGCTCCTGGTCTGTCCGGGCGGGGGAGGTTGAGGTGAAGGGGAGGGGGCGAGGAGAGTGAGTTGATAAATAGATCCACAGCCGGAATGTTGGCTGGATTAATGCCTCACCCTCACTACCCCCTTCCTGCCCCCGATCCTCCCACCCCTCCCACCCCTCCCAATTCGAGGTTGACTGGCTTTTTGTAAGAATAGCCAGAACAGGGCAGTGCTGGGCCCAGACTCAACCGGGCTTGCTGCTGGTGGAATTCTTGGCCAGGGCTGCAGAGAGAGGGTTGGATGGAGAAGGGTTTTTAGCTTCCGTCCTGTCCCACCTCTTCTGGATTCAAGAGGCTGAGCTGATGGCGCAGGCAGGAGTTTCCTGGACTTTAGTGACTGTCCCCACTGCAAAGGCACGCCCGGTGGAAGGACTGATCCTATCACCGTGCAGGTCCCGCCCTTTCTTGATCACTGCGGGATCTTCCCCGCTGATGGAAAAGCGTACTTTCTGTAGCCAGAAATGACTGTTCTTTGTGAGACACGTGCCACGTGCTAGGCTCTGTGCTAAATGCTTTGGGTGCATAATTCCGTTAGCAGTTCTCAGAAGAAGGCACTTCTCTCCTCGTTTTACGGTTGAGGACTCCAGAAGCTTTTGTAACGTGACCGCGGCCCCCAGCTTCTCGGGGCAGAGGGGAAGAGGAATCTGCACGCGCGAGGTTCAGGTTCCTTTAGCATCGTGCCATATGTGCCACCGGGCGCCGCCAGCTTGCCCACACCTTTTCCCTGTGCGCATGCTCCTTCTGGCCCTGAGCCCGCAGACCGATCGTGCATCCATGCAGCAGATACTCGCAGACCATCCTGGACGCCATTGCCTGAGATCAGAGCTATATCTAAATGCAGAAGGAAACGTATGTGGAGTGGCCCCAGTTCCTTGAGCTCATGTCTGCTTCGGGGGCGTCAAGGAAGACTGGGCGTTACCTTCCTCTGGTCTGTCCCCACGCTCTCTGGTTGGGCGTATCCAACTCTCAGTTTGTAGTTTTTGATCTGTTGGCATGCGGGAAGTAGCCATAGGAAAGAGAGGCTCATTATCTGGGACCAGGGTGGGGGAAGACACAACAAGCTTGGGGTGCTTCATAGAGGCTCAGCAAACTGTCATGTGACAGCATGATGAATGGGCCCGGGGTTCGGGGGATGGGGAAGGGAGATGTTCACATTCCAGGAAGGAAAACGTATGCATTTTCCGGTAATCACAAATTCCTCTGAGGGCCCCGGGTTACTGGAGCATGTGTTTTGGGAGTCACTGGAACAATGTGAGCGGACATCTATCGAGCACCTGTTCCGATCAGCGCTGGCAGGTGCACATATAGGGGATACCAACATAGGCAATCCTCAAGGAGGTCAGAGTGTGGAGGGCTGGACAGACAGAAATTTGTACCATGACCGAGATGGACACTAAGCAGGGTAAGAACACAGAGGAGGGATGCCTTACTCATCCAAGGGGTGAGAGAAAACTACGGGTGGTTTCTTGAAAGTGGGGTGCCCACGCTGAATTTTAAGGGAATAATATGCCAACAGTCGTATTTAGAACTGTCTTTTCTTTGTGCCACGTTGTCTAGGGCTTTGCAAGACAAGCTACGTCGGGATTACTAAGTGCCATGCTTTCCCCATTCTGATCATTTCTTGCCTAGACTTCCCAGTTTGGGGACTGCTTCCAGAACTTTCTTAACTCGTCTGCGAATCCAGAGCATTTATTCTTGTTGATCTGATGATACCCAGAGCCTTGAAGTGACTCAGATGTGTTCTTCCTCAAGATGAGTGTCACATAGCAAAGTGAGGCAATCTCAGTTCAGGTGTCCCTTGGGGTTCCTGTACTTGGAAAATATTCTGTCCGCATTGTTGCAGAGCTCAACCAATCTCGGCCCGGCAAGAGGCCACAGTCCTCCTTGCAGGCAAGGAACTTAGAGTCTGCCCTCTTTTGTCCCTTTCATCCTTCTGTTCTTTACCTACTTACATGCCTCATCCGCTCTGGTGCTTAGCCCTGTCCCATCACCAGTGTGGGGCAATGGTGGCATCTTGGGATGCCCACGTCCTGAACCTCGGGCACTGTACAAAGTGATGCCCAGTGACATTCTGTCTTCTGGGGATTGCCAACAACACCGTGTGCACCTTCATACTGAGCAAAACTCCGACCAGCCTGCATTGCAGAGGCAGCTGGGAAGACTGCAGGCCCCGAGGTCATCCCAGCGCCATGGACATCCGCTCACAGATGGGTGAACTCCAGCCCAGCCTCCGAGAAGGTGGCAGGTGGCCTGCCAGGGCGGGTGGACCCCGACTGCAGAATTAGGAGGTCTGGATGCTGGTCTCAGCTCTGCTGTTAACGCCCTGGCGGTGCCTCTGGGTGGCCTTCCTCTTCTTTGGGTTTCATTTTCCCCTTTCTGGAATGAAGTGTTGGGCTTGGTGCCTATCTGTAAGGTTCCTGCGACCTCTCTAGCTCTAGGGTGACATGACTCTGAGCAGCCACAGCCAGAATTTCAGAAGGGGCCTTTGAGGGCGTGTCCCCCTTGCCCTTTCTTCCCGAGCAAGAGCATCGGTTGGGTGAAGACTGCTGGACGGGGCAGGCTCCTGGCCCCGTGACGTGTGGAGAATTGCTACCTGTGGTCCATACGGGCATCTGGCCAAAGAGAACAGCTATTGAATTAGTTCTCTCTTTCCATTCCCTCTGTGTTCATGGAGCTCTCGACCACCCAGGAAGGAAGCGGACCCCGGAGCACCCAAACCTCCATTTCCAGAAGGGACTGAGAGCCAGTCTCATAGGAATGGAGCCCATTGTTGGTCCACACTGGAGAAGGTAACAAGCTATTGGACCAGCGTGTCCCCCAAGCTGTGGGGGTCCCCAGCAAGGAGTCCCGAGCTGTTTCCCTTTAGCTTGTCGGATGAACGTTCCAATGCATCTTTCCTTAGTATGACCTGATTAAGGACACAATAAACCCTTGCCATGATTTTTATCTGTTTTCAGGACTATCTCCCGGTTCTAATTTCAGAGATTAGCTTATTTTGAAGACACTAAATGAAGGACGAACCTCATCTCCTAGTTGCCTTGCCTTGCCAACACAGCCATAACCACCACCCATCATTGACAAACACAAGCTGCTGGTCACACCTGCACGTCAGCACCATGGGAAGGAGCCCTGAGACGGTCCGAGTGGGAGGCAGAGCGTTCGGGATTTCAATTCTGCTTTATTTTCCACTTGAAATGGAGGAAAACAGACAAAAAACAAATAAGAAAGCTAAACAGTTGCGTGAGAGCTAGCAATTTGCTGGGCTCCCGATGACAGACACTGCATTATCATAATTGTCTCTTCTACATGATAGGACAGAAAAATAATAATGTCATTTTATTTATAGCTGGGGTGGCCCCTTTATGAGAGTCATACAAGTTTCTGCCAAGTGGAGTAGGTCAAATGACATCGTTTGATCAGGCCTGTCCAAAGAGATCAAAGATGAATGGCAGGTAATGGATGCCCAATGACAAACCAAATCTAAAACAGAAATAAGGCTGCCAGAGCCTGCCAGTTACCCATTAAAGGCCCGCCTAAGGAAGGCAGGCTGCCTGACACGTTGGCCGAACACCTAAATCAGCCAAGCGTCAGTGCTAAAATTGTGTATTATCATTGGAAATGGCTATTATTTCCTCGGTAACATTTCTGTTAAGGCTTTGTTTGTGCGCGACTGACCCGCAGTCAGAAGTGGAGTTTGAAGGAATCGAGCCCCAGGGGTTGGTGGGGCACCCTTGGCTTTGACCGTTACCTGCTTGTAATCGTGGGATCCTGATGGGCGCCCCGTTCACAGGTGAGAGGGTGGGCTGGCCCCGGATCCCCGGCCCTGTGTTTCTCTGCACCCTCCACATCCCTCCGCCTCGTGTCTTCCCAGGTACGGGCCACAGGAAGCCCGCAGCCTTCCCAGCACACAGGGCCAGGGGGAGGCCCGAGCAGATGGGAAAATGGAGGGGAACAACGGCCCCATTCCTAGCCAGGCTGAGGGAGCTGGGCAGACAGGGGCTGTTCACACAGTCGGCGCAGTTTGCACATATAGAAACGGGTAGAGACGGCTTCCAAAATTATGGGAATAAATGCTGTGTGGGTTTTTTCTTTTTTTTTTTTTTTTTCCTCAAGCACTTGAGTTATGTAATTAAGTTGGGCTTTGTGGAGATGTTATTTAAAAGGCTTTGGTGGGAAACAGAATTTACTATCTTTTTTGTGTTTAATTTGTGGGGGTGGGATGGGGCGGAATACAAAGAAATAGTCAAAGAAATATTTAGCGATGAGGGCTCCAAGACTGCAGGAGAGAACGCTAAATCCTCGTGTCCCAGGGGACGCACAGGTGGTGCTGTGGGTAATTTTTTATTCTGCAGCGTATGCTGGAATGTTAAAAAATATTATTAAACATTGAAATGAGTACACTAGTTAGCTAATTAGTATGTTTCTCTTTCTTTTAATAATCCCAGTGCATTTTCTTTCTTTCCTACCTCCATTTTTTTTGCACGTGGTAACCCTAACGAACATATTTAGAAGCATAATTAGTTATAATTAGAAGCAAACAAACCTAGCCCACAGTATCTTCGATTTATTACAAGGGATTACAGGTAATGGTGACAGCGGCAGAAACCCGGGCCCTCTGCTGCCTTCAGAGAGTGACGGTGTTGCACGCACGTGCACGCACACGCGCACACGCACACGTGTGTGCACGTACACACGTGGGCCCTCTCGGGATGAAGGGGTCGATGCTGGAAGCCCCTTGTGCTTGGCTCTCGGAAGTTTCTCGTCGAGCTCACGTTTCTGCTCCGCGGGAAGCTTGCAGCCCAGCCCCGCACGTCACCTGTCTGGGAGGAGCCCCCTAACTCCATCCGAAGCGACAGGCCGCATATGCAGGGCCGCCCGGGGAACCAGTCCTCTGTGTTTTCTGGGTGGTTTGCTGGGGAAGGGCACACGCTACTCCCCTGACGGGCAGTCAGTCACCTTTGACATTTGACCCAGCCTTACACAAAAGCCCCAGCCCCCTTTGGTGGCTCCCACCCACCCCAAACCTCTATGTAAATGAAAGTTTAAACAAATCTGTGCTCATTGCTGGCTTTCAAGTGAGGGTTTTTTTTTTTTTAATTTCTCTTGAATTATGTAAAGATGCATCACAAGATATTTACGATTTTTTTTAAAAACAGATATTCTTTTTATATACTGATAAAATTGGAAACTTGGAAGCATATTTGGCAAGTGTAAACAGATGGTTAAAGATATTTGCTGGGAAGGATCAGAAACAGTTATTCCTGACTTGCCTGCTTGGCTAAACATTGCTCTGAAAAGTCAACTCACGGGGCACAAAGCAGGAGATCCGGGTCTGACTTTGCTTCTGAACAGAGCGGGCAGGGGCACCGCTTCCCTTCTTTGTCACTGTGCTGTGGGTAAAGCCTGCCCCTGGAACTTGAGCCCTCTCCTCTTTTCACCTGCAGACTTGGTGAGGGGTTCTTTAACAACTAAGTAGGAAGTCTTGAGCGTTGTCCTAATTGAGGACGCCTGCCGCAGAGACCTCACCCGGAGGGGGCCAGGCAATCCTTTACGTCTCTGCAGCCAAGGTATGAGACGAGCCCTTTCCCTCTCTGCGCTGGGGAACGCAATCATTTTCCTCACCAGACCTGCCATGCTAGGAAGTTTCCTTCAAAGGCAGTGGATACAGAGTGGCATGAAAGAAATTACTGGAAGGAAAGGAGAGAGAAATTGACACCCACCCCCCACCCCCACTTCCAGATAGCAGAAATCGCCCGCAAAACAGTTCACATCAAAAAGCCAGAGTTCACAGGTGATTTGGCGGAAAGCATAGAATTTCATGAAACCGTCTACTGTCCCGATTTTCGGTGTGTGTGCCTGTGGGTGGGGGGCAACTGGAGGGTGGGCTGGGGAGGGAGGAAGCTGCCGTATTTTTTACAAGCTTATAAAACACAAATGCTCGTGGCACTTGCTAATCTGAAATGCTTTTAGTAGAATTGTTCAGTAGCAATAATCTGTCAACAGATTACAATTTTGCTTAATTTTAATGTGGCTAACTTAAGATGGTTGTATAGTAAATTTATGCAACTGATCACAGTTATTAAATTACTGCATCTGCAAAGGAAGCAATCAAACCCCTTATTACAGTTGCTGTGAGTGAATGCTAAATGTCAAGGAGTTACCAGTGCGCTGCGGGGAATCGCGCTCCAGTTAAAGATGCATAAAATATCAGCACTTTTTTAATGCTTGTGCATTCAACAAAGACTCCCATCATAATTAACTGGTATGGAAATAAATAATTTTTACAAACTACCTTAGAAACAGTTGTGCTACAGTTTTTGTCAAAGTCTGCTGCTCTATAGCGATATTTAAGCCCTTAGACACATTTCCCTCTAACTCACATATGCTATAAAATATTTAAATCTCACAGAGAGGTTTGAAAATGATATTATAAATCCAACTCCCAGTGCTAAAAAGTAATTTATGATGATTAATTTAATTATACGTTTTAAGGTTTTGATATTTTAAAAACTTGAGATTAATTTTTTTGGTGATGGTCCCAGTTTGACAGTTTCAGGAAAGGGGGCTTCGGTCTGTAAACAGCTGAAGATACCCGTAGGGGCGCGGCCCCACCGGAAAGGCCGAGAGTCTGCTGTGCGCACAGAAGCTGGGTCCGAGCCCTGGCCCTTCGTGACAGTTCTGTCCCCTTGGGCAGGTTTTTCCGAATCCCCATCTGTGAAGTGACGAATGATCAGAGTAGGTATCTCATGAGATTCTTGGGGGGAGTCTGGTGGGGGGGCCTGTGTGGAAGGGTCTGGGTGAGCACGTGGCCCTCGTGAGGACTCGAGGAATGTGATCGGTTGCTGTGCGTGCCCCACGTGGGTCCTCACGCGATCCGTCCTTCCAAAACTGGTTTGCTTCCGCTAACGGGTCACAGTTGTAGCGGGGCTCTGGTTGCCTCCTTCGTCAGCGCCCGTGTTCAGCCGGGGGCCTGGGGCGTTTTAGAAACGTGACGGTGAGACCTTGGCACCTTACGGGGCAGAAGTGCCCAGCCCGGGAGGAGGAGTGCAGGAAGGGGTGGAGTGAGGAGCTGCCCCAGCCCCCGAGAGCACAGCCTCACCCCAGAGACGGTTCCGTCCACTCAGCGACCCCCACGGCGATGGGCCAGCTGGCCCTGGGGAAGTTGCATGAGGAACAGAATCTCTTTCTCTCCTGGTGACCCTGGGCTGCGGTGCGAGGCCTGCGGACGGGGTGCCCCCGTGCAGCCAGTCCTGCACCGTCCTCTCTCGAGAGGTATGAAACCCTGCCTTTTACTGGGCGCTGTGGGGAAGGGGCAGCCTGCAGCTTGCCGAGTTTGCGACCTGATGGCCCAGAGGTGCTCATTCTCTTCCCAGAGAGCCACAGGGGTAGCACCCGAAAGGGACGCTTGTTTGCCGGGAGTCCGATGTTTAAATGGCCGACCCCGCCTGTGAGGACGACTCCTTCTTGCCCTCGTGTATTCATTTTGTGTCAAGTGTGTTTGGAGTTGCTCGTTCACGTGCGTTTAAAGGATCGTGCAGACGTCCACTTGTGTGTGTACAGATGGATGTGTGCGGGTGGGTTTGTGTCTATGCCTGTGTATGTGTGTGTGTGTGTGTGTGTTTACGTGTGTGTGCCTGGGTAGTCTACAGAAAGAAAGGAGAAGGACCCCAAGTCACATCCCTCGTCCGTGACTGACGTCTTATCTCCATCAAACAAGAGGTGGGGCATTCAGAACACGCCCCCAATTTTGGCCTCATTGGACTAGAACCTTGGCTTCCAAGATGCTGTGTTGTGGCCTGGGGTCCCCTCAACAGAGAGCTCCCTTAGGGTCCGGAGGTACAGTCTGAGAATGGGTGTGCAGCTCTTGGCATTCCTTTTTATCTTGCGCACTTTGATGAGAAGAGTGATAGGCATATGTCGTATTTTAAGGTAAAAAAGCAAACACACACTTAAAGAGATCAATTAGGGAAATGTCTATGTCTGGGAATGGGGAGGAAGGCTGCTTTTACTCAATAAAACATTCAGAGCATAGAATCTCTGAAAAGGAATTCATTTCGTTTTAAATAGAACTTAACACCAGTTTCTGAAATAACCACAAATATTGGATCCCCTGGAATGACTGCATGTGTGAGTCCTTTCTGCGTGTCCTGTGTGTTTCTCATCAGAGTGCACCGTATGTGACGTAGAGCCTTGGGTCTCGTTCACACCGGCATAGCTGCTGCAGGCCAGAACTTTTTGGAGCACAGGGCGGGCAGCTCCAGGCCTCCAGGCCCTGGGACCGCCGGGTCCTTCCTATGTCGCAGCGTGGCAGTGCCTCCCGGAGCCTTGAGGGACCCCGTGAGCGGCAGGGGTACAGACGCGATTGCTTTTTGAGATGAAGGTGGTCCCGTGGCTTTTCGAACATTATTCAACAGACCCCTTGTCGGACTGGATGAGTGCAGGGAATGTTATCGCATGCTGACGGGGCTTGGATCTCTGTGCCTCGGCTCACTGCCCCTGTAACTCAGATGTCCCCAGGGCAGAGTGTGGAAGCAGCCCAGGAGGCCTGAGTTCAAATCCTGGCTCTGTACTCGAGCGGCGGGACACAGTCTCCTCCTCTGTGAAGTGGGGGAACACCCAGATCTGCCTCCTGGGGTGGGTGTGAGGAGAACAGGAGGGGGCATAAGGAAGAGTTCAACGAAGTGCTCGAAGCAGCAAAACCCCCCAGAACATCCCGGCTGCTGCCATTATGATAGTCGGGTCAGGAAAAGCCCAGGGCTGTGCTGGGGTATGATTTCCTGAGAGTACTCAGATATACTCTTCCAAGCACCCTGGGGTCCTTCTGACCCAGCCCGCTGTCACCTTCCACGGGACCCCCCGGGGTCGGCCCCACAATCTCCTCCACTCTGGTGTCCCTGCCCCATAAGGACTCCCCTTCCCTCTGCGGGACCCAGCGGGACCACTCCGGGCCCCATGACATTCATTTGGTTATTTCCCTGCCACCCCAGTTGTGGACCAGACGACATGACCACCATGAGGCATTTGAATGGTGCCAGTCCCGGCTTTGGCCTTCTTGGTTCTGATGCCCGCACTTGGCCCTGTACACCTGCCACTTCCCTCCTTCCATAAGGTGACATTAGGCATGGGGGCTGGTCTCCCCGGCCAGAAGGAAAGTGAATGCTGCTTTTCATTCGGCTAGAGGCTTTCAGGGATTAAAGAGGGCCCTGCCATCTTCCCTTAGGGGAAAAGGGGATTGGGATCCCTTCCATCTGACTTCCACCCCCCCCCCCCGGCTTCTTTTCAGCTGGATGAGTCGAAATTCCCCACAATACATTCTCACCCCCCCCCAGCCTTCTTCACTCTGGCTTCTATTGTAGCCGAGGGTTGGGGGGGAGATTTTTAAAGATTTGCTAATGGTAATGAAAAATATTCTGATATAGCATTAAGGATTTTGCTCCTGAAATGTGTTTAATGTAAATATGCTGTCAGAGACCCTTCAAGTAATTGACACAAGCAGATGATTAGCAGTGTTCTCAACGGTGTTTTTGCATAATCTTACATTTTGACAGAACTCCTCAGCAGCATTTTATTGTCAGTGCTCCACAATCGGTAAGGACTTTCTTCCCCGACAACATTTACTTTGTCATTATAAATCTTGTAAGTGGTCATTTAACTGGTTCTGCGAGCGAGGAGGGGTATCGTTACAGGCACATTTGGGGATATGTCTTTCTACCAAGGAACCCTTCTGAAAAGTAAACTTTTCACCGACCTGGAAGAGATCAGAGGAACCACTCATCAGTCCTGACCTGAGCTCGGGGGACAGCTGCACACTGCCGGAGTGTGCAGCCCCTGGAGAGCTGAGGGACCTGGGCGGGGGGGCGGGGGATGTCGATGGTCAGGGTCAGCATGACGGAGGCCTGGGCCGGTCCCCACTGCTGCCCTGTAGCCCCATCCCCCAGAGGCCACCGTCAGGGAAGTTCGTTGTAACCTACTTTCTAAGCTAGGTTTTGTTTTTTTTTCTTCATGTTGAATTCAGTTCATCTTTGGTAAGGTTAAAAAAAAAAATTGGTGTTCAATTATAATCATATCTAACTGCCCCAAATTAAACCGCCCTGATCCATAAGCATTCATAACTGCATACAGTTAAGTTACATTAATAGTCAATATAATAAACCTTCACCTTTATTGAAGCTGCTCTTGTTTCTACAGCAGCTCCTTAATCTATCTCAATAGATTTCTGGTGCAGCACATATAGATTTGGCCAGTGACAAGGGTTAGAGAAGTCTTGTAGAACATTTACTTGTAGCTCTGAAAAGCCCACATTCATCAGAGGGTGAAGTCGATCAGATTGTACCAGAATCAATGGAAGGCTTGTGGGATCCCTCTTAGGCTTGTAATGCGTTCGCCTTCTTTGGAGATAATTCACACACACACACACACACACACACACACACACACACACACACTCTCTCTCTCTCTCTCTCTCTCTCTCTCTGTCTCTCTCTCTCTCACACACACACACACACACACACACACACACACACACACACACTTCTCTGTCTTAAAGCCATTTATCTCTGAATGTCAAATTGCAATAATTAACCATTATTGATCTTAAATTCAATTAACTTCATTAACACAGGTCATGATGAGGGTGCTTGTAAGGGAAAGGCATTTGACAAGTGTCTTTGCTCGTGTGACATTCCATGTGCGTGGTGGTGGCTCCAGTCTGTTGAGACCGTCCCCTCGGAGAGGCGGCTGGGATAAAGGGCCACCCTGTGACTCGGGTTCGGGATTGGGTGACAGATCTGGAAAGTCGTTTTAGTTGTTGGGCTGGCCAGTGGGTTTGCACAGGGGGAGCAGTGTTTGGGCCCCTTCGTGAACGACTGACACGGGAACTTTCCGAACACACGGCGGGACTCACGTCCGGTGGTTAGAGGCCGCTGCCCCCGTGTGCCTGGCACTCCTCTGAGAGTGTGTTTTCCCCATAACCTGTGGGCTTGTCACAGCTCATGTTCAGGGACTTCCAGGCTTTGCTTCCTCCAGAAAATAGCCCTCCCGTTTGTATTTTCTGATGCAAAAACTACTTTCCCTCTTGCCCAAGGAGACCTGGGTCCCACAGAAGGCTCTGGGCACCCCGCTGCATGACATGCGCTCCTTTACCTACTGTGCATATTTTGTGACACTTAAGCTGGACGATGTCACCCCGTTTTACCAAGGGTGCGTGCCACACTTTCCAAGACTGAGGCTGCCCTCCCTCTGCACCTTTGCGCGTGGGCAGCGCATTTCATTGTGGGTTCAGGGGAGACGCAGCGAGATAAAGAAGGAAGGGGCCTGGATTCTGACCGTCAGCCTTGGTTGTGTGTCCTGTAAGTCATGAGGGCTGCGTCCAGCCCCTAATGTCTGTCTCGGAGCCTCAGTCTGCCCATCCACTCAATGGACATGTGGCATGGACTTGTCTTCCCCGCCTAGGCCGTTGTGCAGCTCTGCAGAGGTCCCAGGCACAAGAAGGTGCCCCCGTGGGTGGTGCCAGCCTGTGAGGCACAGCTTGGCCCTGAAGTGTCTCAAGGAAACGAAACAAAACAAACAGAAGAGAGCGAGCGTAACGTACGTCTACCTTCCCTATACGTGATGTCTTTTCATTTGAAAGCAATTCAGAGAGCTTCATCCGGCACCCAAGCATGTGCCAAGCCCTGTACAGGGGCTGTTGGGACAGTGCCTAGGCGCCTGCCTTGACCCATTCCCCCGTGGGGGCTGCAGATCCCTGAAGGGTTGTGGGCTCACAGAGGTGGAAAGGGTTGGCATGCAGTGGAGGGGACAGCCAAGCACCCCGGGAGGCGGGCATCAGCTAGGTTTCCGGACGTGAAATGTTCCCAGTCACAAGAGCGAAGGCCCAAAGGGAACCTCCCCGGGTCTGCAGGAAGCACCAGGGAAGCCCGGGGTGCTGAGGTCACGAAGGTCTCTGAGTGCCACTTGAGGAGTGGCCGTTATGCAGGAGGCCATAGGGAGCTCCACTCAGCTCTATCCCCCGGGGCTAACAGTGGTGCCCACTGAACCTGTCTTGGGAAGTGCCTCTGATCTGGTCACAGATCTCTTTGCAGAGGAGTGGAGTGTCTCATGGCTGGCTTTTAGGAGCAGGATTTCTGGGGCCATCAGAATGCATTAGGGAATGGCAGGGAAAGGCCTGGGAAGCAGGTGGCAGCCAAGGGACATATACTCTGATTTGTTCTGAGGGTCCTTCCGCATCCCTCCAAAGCCTGGGGTTTCTTGAGCACCTGTTTTAGACTCAACACCTAGGCCCTAGAACTTTCTGTCGGCCCTCGGAAGGAGGGGGAAATAAACCACATTATGTGTCCTCTTGGCGCCCAGAAACTGTCTGAGTCAGCTCTGATGACAGGAGAGGGGATGGCCCAGAGAGGTTACCCTGCACACCTCTGCCTGGAGCCTCTCCCCACCTGTCACACAGACACCTGTCCCTGCCATGGCCATCTCAGGGGCTTGGGAGAGTCGGTGAGGTGATTGGAGGGCTGCACTTTGAGAGGAGTGAGGGGAAAGGACTGGAAAGGGCAGGCCTCAGACACACTGGTGCCCACAGGGGAGCACAGGGCCCCCCCGGGGTTGCAGATGCCATGGCCCATGAGTGTGTTGGGCATCCCCCCGGCAAGATGCCTCGCTAGCCCCACAGCCTTCGGGGCAGTGGCTAGTGGCTCTCCCCTCCTCCTTCCAGCAAGATCGGAGGTTCTAGCACACAGTTTCCTCATGTCTGTTCTTCCATAGCCCACTATGACTGTATGACATCTTTTCCCAGAATGCCAATGGGCAGAGGAAAGCAAAGGCAGGGGCGCATAGAAATAGTGATGGGTGGGGCGCCTGGGTGGCTCAGTCTGTTGAGTGGCTGACTCTTGATTTTGGCTCAGGTCGTGATCTCAGGATCGAGCCCTGAGTCTGGCTTGGCTCCATGATGAGTGTGGAGCCTGCTTAAGTTTCTCTCTCTCTTTCTCTCTCTCTCCCTTCTCCTCCTTCTCCTTCTCCTTCTCCTTCCTCGCCCCTGCATGCTCACATGTGCACACACCCTCTCTAAGATAATGATTTTTTTTAAAAATTTAGAAACGCTGATGGGCTTTCGGATGTCCCATGGAGCTGGCCCCTGAGGCCACACCTTTTCATCCCCCTCAGCTCCGGAATCCACTCTCCTACACCTGCCTTCCCGAGTGAGTGCGCTGGGGAGAAGGCGCTTTGCCCCGTACAGAGCCTGACACATAGGAGGTGCTTTTAGATACTTAATGTAAGAAGCCTTTTATGTGGGTTAAAATTTCACGATGCATTCATGAGTGTGCACTTGTGAAAATTTCAAACCGTGCAGAGGAGAGCTCCTTTCTCCCCTCCTTCTGCTGTCTCCCTCCCCAGCAACTGTGTCCTCTCCTGCACCCGGAGAGCACTGTCCCCATCCAGGCGAGGAGCCTTTCCCTGGATGCCCACCGCACAACCCCACACCGCTAACTCACACAGGAAACAGTTCCCCATTTGACAGTGTGTCTTAGACATCTTCCCACATCAGAATCTACAGAATTGCCTTATTCTTTTTAAAGTCAACTTTTAATGCAGTGTCACAGACGAAAAGGCAGGATGCAAACAGGAGTGTACCGGTTGATGAGTTTTCCCCAAGTGGACGCACCCGTGCAACCAGGGCCCAGATCCGAAGCAGGACATTTCCATCACCCCAGAAGTCCCACACCCACACTGCCCACACCCAGTCGCTCTCTCCCAATGGGACACCACACATCAGTTTTGCCCGAGTTTGAGCATTGTGTAAGTAGATCCAAAGAGTATACAGTCGTTCGTGTACGGTGTCTTTGCCTTGATCTTACGTCTGTAAGATTCTTCCGGGTGTTTTGGAGAAGAGTTGGTTCGTCCTCGCCGCCGTAGACGGTTCTGTTGTATGGATAGGCCACGATACGGGTGTTCGTTTGCTGTCGATGGGCAGTTGGGCCGTTTGGAGTTTCTTTGCTGCTGCAAATGATGTGCCAAAGGATAGTAGGGTCCCGGTCTTCTGGATCTGCATTTCTGCTAGGTGGGAACTTGTGAAGAGAACTGCTGTGTCACAGAACAGGTGCATTTGTAGCCTTAGCAGGTATTGATTTGACGTACTGGAATTTCCCTCTTATTCTTGTGAACCGCTGCATATTGTTTCATGGTATAGATGTCCCACTTTTTTGATATGATACAGAATGTGACTGAGCACATCTTTCAACATAGAGGGTTATTTTTTTTTTTTTCCACATATGTGACTGTTTCTGTAGTCTAGGTTCCCAGCTGGGTCAAAGAATATACGTATTTTCAATTTTGATATATGCTGCTAGATTACCCTCCATAAAATGATTATGAAATACACTAAGCCATTAGAGTGTTAAGTTTCTTTTTTTCCCCCCCTCTTCTCTCTCTTTGAAGGATGGCGAGGTGATGAGCTTCCTTGAATCCAGTACAAGAAACACCTAAGTCAGATTATACAAATGTCAGTATAAATTAGTGAGACAGGATGCTTAAAGGGAAACATGTAATGTAATGCCAACCAGCCAATAGGCACTGTTTATATACTGGTTTAGGAAAACCCATTTTAATAAATAGAAATGAAGTTGAAGTCAATGAGTATTTATATATGTCAGTCAAAATTATAAGTCATTTGAAATCTGATTTCTTCAAACTGTCTGGGAAGATGGCATCCCTATCCTGGATGTGACCTATCCGTGTAAATGGTGGTCACATGTGTATTAGTGAACGTTGGTGTGTGTTAGAAAGGTGCTGGCTGAGTGCTGGCTGAGTACTGGGTGAATGCTGTCTGAGTGCTGGGTGTGTGCCGGGTAAGTACTGGTGGAGTGCTGACTGAGTGCTGCTGAATGCTGGGTGAGTACTGGTTGAGTGTTGGGTGAGTGCTGTCTGAGTTCTAGATGAGTGCTGGCCGAATGTTGGCTGAGTGTTGGGTGAGTGCTGTCTGAGTTCTAGATGACTGCTGGCCTAATGTTGGCTGAGTGTTGGGTGAGTGCTATCTGAGTTCTAGATGACTGCTGGCCTAATGTTGGCTGAGTGTTGGGTGAGTGCTGTCTGAGTTCTAGATGACTGCTGGCCTAATGTTGGCTGAGTGTTGGGTGAGTGCTATCTGAGTTCTAGATGACTGCTGGCTGAATGTTGGCTGAGTGTTGGGTGAGTGCTGTCTGAGTTCTAGATGACTGCTGGCCTAATGTGGGCTGAGTGTTGGGTGAGTGCTATCTGAGTTCTAGATGAGTGCTGGCTCAATGCTGGCTGAGTGTTGGGTGAGTGCTGGCTCAATGCTGGCTGAGTGCTGGCCGAGTGCTGGCTGAGTGCTGAGTTGTTCCCTGGCATTCCTACAGGCCGCAGGAGGGTCTCGTGATGCAGGTGGCCACCATGCTGGTTCCCTACCATGCAGGGAGGGAAGGGCTGAGCTTCTCTGTGGTCACTGGGAGCATTCTCCTCTCACTTTTCCCTGTGGTCATAAAATAAGCACACCCTTGTCAAGAACTCCTGAGAAACCCCGTGGCCTTGACTCTCTGCTTAGTGTGTCTGTCCTGTGAAATGGCAGTGAGTGACATAAAGGGTCAGAAGGCTCTCGGGCTGCTCTGCCCTGCATCTGGGAGTGTGAAGGGAGCTGGTGCGGACTTCTGCCTGAGGGGACCCTTGGTGTTTAGAGGTTCTTAGACTAAGCAGATCCTACCTAAGGATGTGAATTTGACCAGGAGTTTCTTTTTATGTATTTATGTTTTAAGTTTATTGATTTTGAGAGAGAGAGAGCGAGCAGAGGAGCAGGCAAGGGGCAGAGAGAGAATCTTAAGCAGGCTCCACGGTCAGCACAGAGCCTCCCACGACCCTGGGATCATGACCTGAGCCCAAATCAAGAATCAGACGCTTAACTGACTGAGCCATCCAGGCACCCCCCGACCAGGAGTTTCTAAGGGTGTTGACCCTCCAGGCTGTGTGAAGGGCACATAGGTTAGGAATGCCGGATCCCTGCCTCGGTAGGTGTACATAGAGAGATGGTCTGTGCCCGTGGTTAGCTGTTGTAAAAACTAGAGATAAACACCAGAAGAGACGTATAAACAATTATGCCAATAATCATTCCTTCTATTTCTCTAGAAGTTAGAGTTTAGAGAGGACTTTTCCATTCATGGTGTCGTCACTGAGGGACAGGTGAGAAGGGGCTTCCTGGGGGAAGTGGAATGGGCAGGGCCTTGGAGAGCCAGGGAGAGGGTATGAAAAAATGGAGCATGTTACACAAAGTAGAAGAAATGTGTAAACCAAGGAAGGCCAAAAGAGCATTATCAGGGAGGGGTGGCTTGTGTGTCCAAGGACAGGTGAGCCGTGGAAGGTAAACTGGGAACGTAAAATGAGTTTGGTTATACTGGGCTTTGAATATGGAAGAAGTGAATGAGGGTATATGATCCTCTAATGCCCTTGTGATCTATGTAACCATCTTGACCACGTAAAAGTAAAACCTGTGACTCTGACTTAATTTATTTTAGCAACCTCTTATTCCTAACCTAAATAACACATCTAGAGTATGGATATATATCATATACATGTTGGATGAAGGGATGAATTTTTGGATGGATGAATGGATGGATGGATGGGTGGATGGATGGATGGATGGGTGGATGGATGGATAGATGGATGGATAGGTGAGTGGTTGGATGGGTGGATGGGTGGATGGATGGATGGATGGATGGATGGATGGATGGGTCGGTGGATGGGCGGATCGGTGGGTGGGTGGGTGGATGTATGTATGATTAGATGGGTGAGTGGATGGGTGGGTGGGTAGATCAGTTGGGTGCGTCAATTGCCTCCTCTTCCATGTAAGTCTTCATTCTCCTTTCATGGAAGCCATCCATTTAACTGCCCACTAAAATCATTCTTTTGGTGCCATGAGGGCCAATGAGGCCCAACAAGAATTTGAGTTGTATGTGTATAACCCACTTTGAAGAGGCCCGTCGTAAGGACTACCCCAAAATTTCCTTAACCCATTGCCCTATTCTCAACTATGGTTCTCCCAGGTTTTGAAATGATTGAGTGTGCAGACAGGCAAGAGTTCTCCTTGGTTTAGTAGCTGACTCATTGGGAACCACAAACTATCCCGTGAAGATCACTCTGTCCAGCTTCCAGAAGATCCCATGCTCCAGAGGTGAAGGTGTGTAAGGCATGATTCTTCTTAGCCATTAGCAAACTTGACCCTTGCTCATGTGTGCAACGTGAGAAGTCTGAGCACATCCCTTGCCCCTAATAAATCACCCACGCCCTATTTTCTGCCATCTGAAATTCCACCAAGGTGAGAGGATTTTTCTTTGGATGAAGTGTGCTTGAAGCCGAGGACAGAGGAAACTCAGAGAGTCCCCAAACTGAGTATTCATTTACTTTCTATTGTCTGAGGATTTGTCGGGAGCAATTGCTTTCAGTGGGACCGTGCCTTGGATACATTGATTTTTCTTTGTGGTGGGATAGGTGCACAGACTGTAGCAGAGCGTGTCCCCAGAAGCAATGGGGTGAGTGTGATCTTAGAGCCGAGGGAGCCCGCTTCCCTTGCTGACCATGGGGAGCCTCCCAAGCTCCCGGCCTCCTCCTTGTCTGAGCAATCTCTCCCGCAAGGGAAGGTCTCAGGGAGGGGAGGGAGGTTGTCCACAAGGGCTGCCGAGATGGCCGAATGAGGCTTTTTGGTTGCAACAAGAATCCAAAGAGAGGAGCCCTCAGAAGTACATTTCTGACCCTGGGGTGGGAGCTCCATGTTTGGCGTCTGGAAGTTTCTCTGCCACATCTAGAGGAACAGGCCTTGGTCTGGGAGCTGAGTCTTCAGAACAGGCTGGGGTTTCCAGCAGCTGGGAGGTGTCCCCTGGACCTTGCTGCTTTTGGCCTCCTAAGGAATCAGCAGCAGCCTGTTGTGGCCTGAACAACTGCTGGAGGGTGACATGGCCTGATTCACGCTGACTTTAGGCACCAATCAGCTAATGCCATGCTTTCCTTGGCATGAAAGCATAGCAGCTTTATTAGCACAGTGATACGCAACCGAACAAGCGTTCGTCTTGCACATTACATCAAATTAACTTGTACAAAATTAATATTCCTGACCTTGCTAGTGGGCAGAGCAATCAATCTAGGAGAGGTTGTCATCCCAATGTGGCCGGCCTTCTGGAGAAGTCCTGACCACCGTGGCTTCAGCCACCATTTCCTTCCCCCAGAGCCAAGCCATGCCCTCCTAGTTCCACTGGCCCAGCTTTGGCCCTTTGGGGGATTATCCTGGTTCCTGGGAAGCCCCAGTGCCCAGTAGGGATGCCTGGGAGGCCCCTCGTCTCCTTGGGGCCATCCAAGAATGCCATCTCTCTTTATCTCGAGAGCCCGTGACCTCCGTCGCTCCAGATGGCTTGGGTGACACTAGGTGCCCAGGTGGATGGATGGAGACAACTCTGTGCCGGATTGTGTCGTCCTGGGTACCAAGCCATGCACACTCCTTCCCTGGAATCACGTTTCTCCCTCTGTTGTCTAGTGAGTGTCTTAACAGGCCCACAGCTCAATCTAATCACCTTGGTATTCCCCAGCGCATTTGGCCAAGCTCCCCCCGACTCCGTCACTCGCTTCCTTCTGCCATCTCCTCTCCTCTGGGCACAGCAAGCAAATCCCACATCAGTGCTGTTCCTCCGAACCCCCTCCCAGCCAGCGTCCAGGAGGACGCGCTCCATTCCGAGATTTCCCTTCTCGGGGCCCTTGCGTATCAGGGTGCTGGGAGCTGCCTACAGGGTGACAGTGCTCTGTCACGGGCAGCCAGACCCGAGCACCCTGCCTGTCCCCCCACCTGTCACCCTCCGGGGCTCCTGGCAGCCCATTTTGCAGGGTCTCAGGACATCTGGGCCTAACTCTGGGTCCCAAATCGAGTTGCACTGGACAGGGCAGATGCCACAGATGCGGCAGTGCTCACAGAAGACAGACCTGTGTAAAAATAACCCCGAGGGCCCAGTGTATGGGCACTTAATGTGATTCCTTTGAAGAGCAGAAATGCTTGCGTGAAATGGGTCAGTCTGCCTGGATTTTCTAGGTGTGTTTAGAACAAAGGAAGATTGAGGTGGGTTCTCAGGGAGGTTGAGCTCTCTCCCCCATAGAGAAGAAAGCGACTCAAGGCAGAAACTGACCTGATGTGGGGCTGGGCTCGGCCTAGAGAAGGTGGCTGCAGGCACACTGGCCAGAGGGGCCTCGGCGCCCGAGGTGGCCGTCCCTGTGGGCGCTGAGTGAAAGGTACCTGGCTCTAACCATCACCCCCACGGGTTAGAGAGCCTGGGACAGGCATGGAAATGTGGGATGAGCCAGGCTTGGTGAAGACCCTGCCTGCTTCCTTCCCAGATGTCTTAAGAATGGCCCATGCCTGCGGGGGTGGGGGGGTGCGGGGGCGCCGCTCTTCCTTCCTCCGCCTACTTCCCCTACTTCCCTTGCCCGTCATTTCTCCCCCTGCTTCTTCTCCTTCCTCTTTGGCTTTCTGCCTTCTCCACAGCCCACAAGGTGGCCAGAGAGCGGGGGAGCACAGCCGGTGCCGCGTGGGGACTCTTGCCCAGCAGGCTTTGCAGGTTCCCCACAACCCCCTTTTCTGGAAGGCAGCATGCAGATATGGGGACCTGGGAGCGGGAGTCAGCCCGGAGCCTGGACCTGAGCCCCCCAGCCCTCAGTGCGGGTCCCTGGGTTTGTGCAGGTCCCTGGAGCCCTACCTCTATTTGCGGAGTCCTTTTCCCTGGGAAAAGCCCTTATGCCCTCCCTCCGCTCCGTATGAAGTCCTTGCTTTTTCACAAACACCTGGGAGG
Organism: Puma concolor; assembly: GCF_028749965.1. Classification (NCBI taxonomy): domain Eukaryota; kingdom Metazoa; phylum Chordata; class Mammalia; order Carnivora; family Felidae; genus Puma; species Puma concolor. The sequence goes on along the minus strand of NC_141681.1, from coordinate 41,295,339 downwards.
TAGGCGTGGCGGGAACTTCTCCCCTCCTTCTCCCACGCCTGGGAAGAACTTGGAGCTCAGAGACCTGAAGCCAGTGTCATGGTCACAGGAACAGCGCGTGGCAGAGCTGGGTCTCGTCGTCTGTGACATCACTCATTGTAACATGAAAAATTGCAGCGCAGGAACACCGACGAAATTGGCAGGCCTCTCCCAAGTTCAGGCCAGCGCCCTCACTGACGGTTCTCCCCTTGGGGCCGTGGGGGGGGGGATGGTGGTGGGGGGGGGGTTTCGCAGCTATCCCCTGTCATTGCCAGGAATCTGCTTTGTCATGGGCCCAGGTGTGGCGAGAGGGGGGTTTCAGAGGTGGCCAAGACGCCCCGTTGGTGATCCTGCGGGGACACTGAGGTTAACTGCAGGCTCCAGTGCCTAATCCTCCTGGGGTTTCCAGACCCAGCAGGACAGCAGGTATCCTCTGCCCAGAACAGCCTACATCAGCCCTCCCCTGTTCTGCTCACCAGGGTCACCTGAGCAGTTAATTTCTTGGTCGCTCTCTAGACTGGTTAAATTGTTCTCTACAAACAAAACCAAAACCAAAAACCTGCTTTGGAAATCTGAGTGCTCAGGGAGGCCTGAGTCTCCAGCCTTGGGCACTGACCCGGGGCAGCCCCCCGGGGCCCTGTCCCCTCAGCCAGGACTCCCAGCTCAGGCCCTCTCGGTACTCACCGCCCTCCGTCCTGGCCCCGGGAGTCATCTCGCCTGCCTGTCTCTCCTCCAACGTCCATCACCACCCACCTCTCACCCCCTCTGTGGCCTCTGTTTTTTCTTCCTCTCTCTGTCTCCGGTTTTCTGTCTCTCTCTCTCTCTCTGTCTCTCCCTATATCTGTCTGTATCTCTGTCTCTCTCTGTCTGTCTCCCCCAAGCCCTGATCCTTGTGCATCCTCCTCTCCTTCTCCCGTTTTTCTCCTGTTGTTCTCCCCTCTCTGCTCCTCCCCCGCTCCCTCGCCCAGCACAGGACTTGGGACTTGAACAGGCGTCTGTCCTCTTGCCTGCCAAGTTCCCCTCTCTCCATCCCAGGCCTGGGATACTCCTCTGGGCTGCCCTTACATGGGGGAAGGGGAAAGGGAATCTGGGAAGGCTGTAGTGGGCAACACCCCTTCCCAGGGGGGTCTTGGGAATTGGAAAACGGAGCACTTACTAAAACAGGGCACTCGACTTCTGAACTTTCACTGCAGTCCAGGAAATGCGAAAATCCAAAGGAGGGTTTACTCTGATGTTGCCTCTGGGAGCAGGGCACAGCCAGGCCTTTCTCCCTTCTTTCCACCCCCCACTGCCGGCACCCCCTGCTCCCCTGCTGTGCCCACAGCCCCTGGGGCTGGAGAGCTCCCCCCACCCCTCCAACAGGGACACTTCAAAGCCTTCTCCCCTCCCTTCTGGGAGAGATTCGCAACAATGTGATGAAGGTAATTCCCACTTGCCTGGAAATGGATTCCATTATGCCCCAGCTTACTGTTTTATGTTTATATCAAACGTATTAATTTCTTTTTACCTAGTGGTTGAGTTTAGTTAACGACGATAATAAATTCTCATGAGGGAGCGGCTGCCTCCTGAGGGCTGGCTTTGCACTCCTCGGACAGGACGGGTCCATCGTCCCGGTGGAGGCGGGAGTGCTCGGACCCCCTGGAAGGGCAGGCATGGAACCCCACAAGTCAGGGAAGGCCATGACGTAGCAGCCCGCTCCACACTCCTGTGTGATTCCCCCCAGAACGGAGTCAAATCGCCTTTACCCCTGTGCTGACTCCTGTGAAGTCACAGCCTTGGGAGAGTCCCATCTAACTTGTCAGAGCTCCAGCTTCCTCCAGCTCAGAAAGGAAATCATTGAATCAGCCTTCCAGGCTAGAGAGGGTCAAATGCAATAAATAGGAAAATGGTTCATAAACATACACGTTTATGAACAAACACCAAGACCAGGGGAGTTAGGTACGGCCATTTTTTTTTTTTTTTTTTTTTTTTTTTTTTTTATCCTTGACATTCCAGGGGCATCAGGCTGGGGAAGTTTGCAGGGAACTCTTGTAATTTTGAGAGCTTTTGTCTCACACGAACATGTGTCTCTACCCAAGAGCCCCCTTCGTTCTGCATGAATGAGGTTCTTCAGTTCATTCACCTGTCCGAAAACATGCCCTTGGCCTTGAGCTCTGGAGCAATGGATTGTCGTGCCGCTGCTTGAAGCGCTTTCTTTTCCGTGGAGGGGAGAGAGAGTGGGGGGTGGACGTGGGGAGGCAGTTGCAGCAGATCTGGAAGGGCTCCCCTCGTGGAGAGAAACTTTTTCCACTGAGCCGTTTGGGGGAAAAATGAAACGCAGCGCCCCGGCCCGCCCCTCACTCGCTCGCTGGCCTCCACTCCCGCCTGTGTCTTTGCGTCCTTGCAGCTGTTGATTTGGTTTGGATGAGAGCCCCCCACCCCCACTCGGGGGTTCAGCTGCCTCCTGTACTGGAGCCCGCAGCAAAGGCTTCAGTGTCATCTGTCCGAGACAGAAGAACGACGGTGGTAGCGCGTTCTTGGGGAGGGGTACTCACGTGTGGGAGCCGCCTGGGTGCCTCCGGGGCGAGGAGACACCATCTGCCGTGTTCCCTCCTCTCTTCCTCAGGGGTGGGGGCCGTCATCCTGTCCATCCCAGAGGCCCTTCCCCATGAAGTAGCCCCGCTCAGAGAGAACTGATCCAGGAGGGACTTTGGATCAGACCCCAGGACATCTGCTTTGCTCTGGGACTGGCCAGAGTCTGGATCCACGTGGATGTTTTTGGGCAACTAGCAAGAGGCTTGAAGAAGTCATCTATGGTGTTCGTTCACTCGTTCATTCATTCATTCATTCATTCATCCATCCATCCATCCCATGGATATATGTTGAGACAATAGGGTTGCAGCAGATACTGGGAGACGGGGCGGGGGGGGGGATGGGTGGGCGCTGGCCACGCGAAGCTGACGGTCCCTCAGAGCATCCTGGAACGTCCGCTGTAAGCAAGTGATCGAGTGCTGTGTCTTGTCACAAGAGGGGAGAGGGTGCTAAGGGGACAAAACTTGGGGCCGGAGAAGCCCCACCTTTGGCCTGGGGAGGGGGGGCACCGGCTCATCTTCTCCTTGTTTGCATCTGCCTTGGGGTTTCCAGGAGAGCGGTCAGCAGTGGAAAGTGAAGCGGGAGAGACGTCAGCGCATGCTAGAAGCTGATGGGCTGGAGAGGAAGTGACACCAAGACCAGGGGAGGACTTCAGGCTTGCTTTGAGGAATTTGAGCTTTCTTCCAAGCCAGATGGGAAGTCACCGAGGGTGTAGCAGCGTTGGGGTGGGGGGGGTTGACCTGACTAGCTTGCCGATCGGTAAGCATGTGGGGACGGGGTTGCTTCTTCACGGAGGATAGATGGGAGGGGCGGGAGCAGGGGCTCACTGAGGAGACGGGGGGTTGCTGGTGGCTGCCCAGGCTGGTGTTGGAGGGGACGAAGGACGGACAGAGCCTGTTACAAAGGCCGGTAACGAGCTTCTTCCTGCTGGACGTGACCTCCAACTACTCTCTTCCCAAAGGAGACAGGGAGTAGCTATTGCTCACCTACTGTGTGCAAAACCGTGACAATGTGGGGGCTCTTAGGTGGCGCAGTAGATTGCGTGTCTGACTCTTGATTTCAGCTCAGGTCATGATCCCGGGGTCACGGGATCGAGCCCCGCGTCAGGCTTCGTGCTGAGCCTGGAGCCTGCTTAAGATTCTCTCTCTCTCTCTCTCTCTCTCTCTCTCTCACTCTCCCTGTCTCTCCCTTTGCCCCTGCCCCACTCGCTCTTGTATTCGAGCGCACTCTCTCTCCATCTCTTTCTCTCCCTCTCCCACTAAATAAACAAATACACACGTAATAAATAAATAAAACCGTGACAATGTAAAACGGGGTCCTTGCCTTGGAGAATTCAGACGAGAGCATACGGAGGGTGAAAAAGCAGCAAGGAATTCAAACAAGGGTTCACAGGAGCCAAGCTTCGTGAGGCTCTGTGTGATTAACTGTCAGGTCCGGGTGGGGGATGGTGTCTGCCCTTGGCTCCCAGGGAGGAGAGGCCCCTGAAGGCCAGCATCATGGTGGGGATGGGGACCAGCTTCTCACCCAGCACCCCCGCCCCAGTTGACTTCCCACTATCCCCTGTGACAGTGACTGCAGACACCCAGTGTCCACTCCCCTCCTTGCCTGACCTGGACATTAACTGTCCCCGTGTCCGGGAGGACTTCCTTCTATCCAGCCAGGACGATTTTGCTCCTCGGCCCCGAGAAGAAAGGACTAAAGATGCCTTGGCTGGGTGCTCATGAGGAGCCTGTGCTTGGAGGAGTGAGCGTGTTTCCACCTCAGTTTACCTTTTGCTCAGACACGTTGTAAAATGGGGAAGTAGACACGGGACGACCCCACTGATCCAGTGCCCTGCCTCATACGGATGGGGAAATCGAGGCCTCGCGGAAGAAAGTGCCATACTGTTCTGCGTGCACCCGCCTCGCCTGGTGGGTGTGGGTCCTTGGTATAGATTTGCCCAGTGAATGCACCTTTCCTTCTCCTATAACTCTCCCTGCCCTCACAACGTCTCCAAGTTTCGTGACAATTTGATTTAACGTGGAGGGAAGAGCCGTCGGGGGGTGGGGGAGGAAGAAGTCCTAGGCTCAGCCTAAGGGTCTGATGAGAAAATGGCGGTCTTGGTAGATGGTGAGGTCCCTGTCACGGTGGTGTGCGAGTGCGCTTATCAGGAGCCTCAGAAACCACCACAAGGCCAGGGTCTCCCCAGGACCCAGTGCCCCTCGGCACCCAGGCCTTTTCAGTTTCTTCAGAGCAGGATTCTGTTCCCACCAGGGAGGTTGGCCTTACTTTCCTCAGTCACCAGACTGCTGGCGTTCTGATATGGCGGAATGATTCACGAAGCATATCGAGGTGCGGTGGGGGCCCCTCTGGGGGCGGGAGCTGGTCAGATAGGTGCGGGGCCTGTGGGGGTGCTGCGGGCGGCCCGTGCGTGGAGGCTTCCACGGGGGCTCCCGTGTTTAGGCAGTGGACTGGCAGAGCCACTGGGTTTTCTCTTAGCTGGGAGTCTCTGTGCCTCAGGGGGCTCCCGTGTCTGCCATCGGCCCCCGCCCCCACTTCTCCGGGCTGCCCAGTGTCCCCCCATAGCTGCCTCAAGTTAGGGCCACTTCTGGGTTGTTGCCTCTCGCAGACTTAATTCCACGGGAGCCATCTTGACAGCAAAGGGCCCAGAGTGTGGACTCACGTTGCCAACTGCGGCTCAAAGGACCACCTTCAGGAGAGAAGGGGCTCTGGGGTCCATCTCTGTTTCCACAAAGCCGGGCTTTTCCTCACATGTCCGGCGTGGGGACATGGGCCGTGTGGTTTCCTCCTCTCTTCCCTCGTGTCCAAAATGAAGCCCCTTTGATGGAAACATTATGCATCTGGGCACCCGGGGCATCTCTGCAGACAGGGGGCCATGCCCAGTTAAAGCCCCACCACTCTCCGCTCCGGCTCCTCTCCGAGAGGAGTGCAGACCTGCCCGGATGCTCTGGCCTGCCCCTGCCGTGTGTGCCCTGGCGAGAGCGACCGGCTGACCTGGTTTGCCCAGGTCCGAGAGGCTCCTCGGGGTGCAAGACTTTCAGTGCTAACATCAGGGCCGTTCCGGGCAAACTGTGACTCCTGGTCTCTCTCCATGCCTGGCTGCCTCACATACCCCTGCCCGTACGAATGTGTGTACTGGGAACGCTATTCCCATCTCGGTTCCAATGACCTCAGTGTTGGGATGTCACTCTTCTCTCTGCTCAGAATTCTTGGCGCTCAAAGGGAGACTTCGGAATGGAATGACCAGGATGAAAGAACAAAGGGGGGAAATATCTGTCTTCAGGGGAATCTTAAATGTGAGAGTCATGTTTTTTTGGTTTTTTGGTGTTTTTGGTTTTTCTCCTCCCCCCCCCCCCCCCCGCCAGGTGTCAAATCGATACATCGATAGGAGGCACATCTTTAAAATTCTGGAAGTAAATTCCACAAACGAAGCTTCCTTTTCTTCTATGAGAGTTTGTCTTCAGTTTTGTAGTGTTTGGGTCAAGCTGGACACCCCATGCCGTGGCATTCCGGCCACCTCACACACTCGCCCAGCAGTCTTCTGACACAAACACACACACACACACACACACACACACACACACACACACACTATATATATATATATTTATTATATTATAAATAAATATAATTATAAATATATTATATCTAAGTTATAAATATATAAATATATAAATATTTATATATATAAATATCAATATTATATAAATATTATATATATATATATATATATATGTATGTATAAATCACTTTGTTCCATTAACGCAACTCCTCTCCTGGCTTTTCGTCTCTGGATGTGTCTGTTCTAGAACCCACAGCTGCTCAGCCCTGCCCTCCACCTGCTCGGGAAGTGCACACTGGATTTATATCCCCAGTTACATTGCTTCCAGAAAGACAAGATCCCTGTTGAATGCCCATGAAGCTTATGCTGAGTAAATATTGACAAAGTAGTCTAAAGAGCAAACACTTTGACATTTGTAAGGTCCACTGGAAGGTCTTGTATATATTTATACAGAAGGAATGAGCACTGCATACCAATTTTCCTGAACTTGTTCTGACATAATTCTGCATGGATAGTGTGTGTGCAGGTGGCTGAGAAAACGGCTGAATGTTCACACGGCGGACGGGGCCAGGGCTGGGTCAAGGTCTTCCCTCCCATCGGGAACAAACCAGTGCCTATCCCTTGGTAGGAAAACTTACTATAAGCTTTTATGAGACCTAGTTTTCCAGAAGGAAGGAAGAAAAAAAAAATAATAATCCACAAAACCTTGCTTTTAATTTATTGCAATTGATGTACTTTCTTTTTACTTCGTAAAAATTTTATTGATGTTTTCGTACTTTATATTTATTAAAGATTGAGCCTCAAAAATGTAATGAGTAAAAAATGCTTGCTTAATTTAAATTGTGAATCTGTCTGTTAAGAAATGCATTAGGGGTAGGAGAAGCATAAGACATATTAATTGACAGACAGGAACTGCTGTCTCTGAGGTTGATACAAGTAATTTATTACTTTAGAAATGAATGCCACCTCCAGAATGTGCTTCATTAATTTCAAATTTAGTTTTAATTTCAAGCTGTTGCCCCTTGAGAAGAATAAGGTGGCAAATTATGTTTGAAGAGCAGATTTTTTTTTTTTTTTTTTTTTTTTTTTTGCTCCAAAGAAACACCACGTTTTAACTATTTAATTTTACAAATACATGTGCCCGGCCTACCTTGCTGCATTTTTCCCGAGAGTCGAGAACATTTTCTAGGTAAGGTCAACACTTAACTAATGCTTTTTTTTTTTTTTCTTTCTTTCTTTCTTTCTTTCCTTCTTTCTCTCCTTCCTTCTCTCCTTCTCCCCGTCTCTCTCCTTTCTTTCCCACCTGTTACCACCACGGCAGCCTACGTTTCCGATGAGTTAAAGGCTGCCGCCCTGGTAGAAGAGGATATAGACCCCGAGGAGAGCACGGCAGATGGGGAGCCCTCGGCCAAGTACATGTGCCCGGAGAAGGAGCTCGGCAAGAGCTGCCCCAGTTACCAGAACTCCCCGGCGGCTGAGTTTTCCAGCCACGAGATGGACAGCGAGTCCCACATCAGTGAGACCAGTGACCGCATGGCTGACTTTGAAAGCGGCTCCATCAAGAACGAAGAGGAGACCAAGGAGGTGGCGGTCCCCCTGGAAGACACGACCGTGTCGGACAGCCTGGAGCAGATGAAGGCCGTGTACAACAACTTCCTGTCCAACTCCTACTGGTCCAACCTGCACCTCAACCTGCACCCGCCGTCGTCGGAGAAGAACAACGGCGGCGGCAGCAGCAGCAGCAGCAGCAGCAGCAGCAGCAGCTGCGGCAGCGGAAGCTTCGACTGGCACCAGAGCGCCATGGCCAAGACCCTGCAGCAGGTGTCGCAGAGCCGCGTGCTGCCCGAGCCCAGCCTCTTCAGCACCGTGCAGCTGTACCGGCAGAGCAGCAAGCTCTACGGCTCCATCTTCACGGGCGCCAGCAAGTTCCGCTGCAAGGACTGCAGCGCCGCCTACGACACGCTGGTGGAGCTGACCGTGCACATGAACGAGACGGGGCACTACCGCGACGACAACCACGAGACCGACAACAACAACCCCAAGCGCTGGTCCAAGCCCCGCAAGCGCTCCTTGCTGGAGATGGAGGGCAAGGAGGACGCCCAGAAGGTGCTGAAGTGCATGTACTGCGGCCACTCGTTCGAGTCTCTGCAGGACCTGAGCGTCCACATGATCAAAACGAAACACTACCAAAAAGTGCCTCTGAAGGAGCCCGTGACTCCCGTCGCAGCCAAAATCATCCCTGCCGCCCGGAAGAAAGCTTCGCTGGAGCTGGAGCTCCCCAGCTCCCCGGATTCCACGGGCGGGACCCCCAAGGCTGTGATGCCCGACACCAACGACGTGCTTCAGAAGAACTCCAACCCCTACATCACGCCAAATAACCGGTACGGCCACCAGAACGGGGCCAGCTACGCGTGGCACTTTGAAGCCCGGAAGTCCCAGATCCTGAAGTGCATGGAGTGCGGCAGCTCCCACGATACCCTGCAGGAGCTCACCGCCCACATGATGGTCACCGGCCACTTCATCAAGGTCACGAACTCGGCCATGAAGAAGGGCAAGCCCATCATGGAGACGCCCGTCACGCCCACCATCACGACCCTGCTGGACGAGAAGGTGCAGTCCGTGCCCCTGGCCGCCACCACGTTCACGTCCCCCGCCAACACCCCCGCCAGCGTCTCCCCGAAGCTGAACGTGGAGGTCAAGAAGGAGGTCGACAAGGACAAGGCGGTCCCCGACGAGAAGCCCAAGGAAAAGGAGAAGCCCTGCGAAGAAGAGGAGAAATATGACATCTCTTCCAAGTACCACTATTTGACTGAAAACGACCTAGAGGAGAGCCCCAAGGGGGGCCTGGATATCCTGAAATCCCTGGAGAACACCGTGACGTCGGCGATCAACAAGGCGCAGAACGGCACCCCCAGCTGGGGGGGCTACCCCAGCATCCACGCCGCCTACCAGCTCCCCAACATGATGAAGCTGTCCCTGGGCTCGTCGGGGAAGAGCGCACCCCTGAAACCCATGTTCGGCAACAGCGAGATCGTGTCTCCCACGAAAACCCAGACCCTGGTCTCTCCCCCCAGCAGCCAGACCTCGCCCATGCCCAAGACGAACTTTCACGCCATGGAGGAGCTGGTGAAGAAAGTCACCGAGAAGGTTGCCAAAGCGGAGGAGAAGACGAAGGAGCCGGAGGGCAAGCTGTCTCCGCCCAAGCGGGCCACCCCGTCCCCGTGCAGCAGCGAAATCAGCGAGCCCATCAAGATGGAGGCGTCCAGCAGCGACGGGGGCTTCAAAAGCCAGGAGGGCAGCCCCAGCCCCCAGCGGGACGGCTGCAAGGAAGGGAGCCCCCCGGCAGAGCCGGTGGAGAACGGCAAGGAGCTGGTGAAACCCATGAGCAGCGGCCTGAGCAGCAGCACGGCCATCATCACCGACCACCCGCCCGAACAGCCTTTCGTGAACCCGCTGAGTGCCCTCCAGTCGGTCATGAACATCCACCTGGGCAAGGCTGCCAAGCCCTCCCTGCCTGCCCTTGACCCCATGAGCATGCTTTTCAAGATGAGCAACAGCCTGGCCGAGAAGGCGGCCGTGGCCACGCCGCCGCCCCTGCAGTCCAAGAAGGCGGACCACCTCGACCGCTATTTCTACCACGTCAACAACGACCAGCCCATAGACTTGACAAAAGGGAAGAGTGACAAGGGCTGCTCTTTGGGTTCAGTGCTTTTGTCACCCACGTCCACATCCCCGGCAACCTCCTCATCCACGGTGACAACGGCAAAGACATCTGCCGTCGTATCATTCATGTCAAACTCGCCGCTCCGCGAGAATGCCTTGTCAGATATATCCGATATGCTGAAGAACTTGACAGAGAGCCACACGTCAAAGTCCTCCACTCCTTCCAGCATCTCCGAGAAGTCTGACATTGACGGGGCCACTCTGGAGGAGGCCGAGGAGGCGACGCCCGCGCAGAAGAGGAAGGGCCGCCAGTCAAACTGGAACCCCCAGCACCTGCTCATCCTCCAGGCCCAGTTTGCCGCCAGCCTCCGGCAGACCTCCGAGGGGAAGTACATCATGTCCGACCTGAGCCCCCAGGAACGCATGCACATCTCGAGGTTCACCGGGCTCTCCATGACCACCATCAGCCACTGGCTGGCCAACGTGAAATACCAGCTTCGAAGGACAGGTGGAACAAAGTTCCTCAAAAACTTGGACACCGGCCACCCCGTGTTCTTTTGTAATGACTGCGCGTCACAAATCAGGACTCCCTCCACGTACATCAGTCACCTGGAGTCACACCTGGGCTTCCGGCTCCGGGACTTGTCCAAACTGTCCACCGAACAGATTAACAATCAAATAGCACAAACCAAGTCGCCCTCAGAAAAACTGGCGACGTCCTCCCCGGAGGAGGACCTGGGGACCTCCTACCAGTGCAAACTTTGCAATCGGACCTTTGCGAGCAAGCATGCGGTTAAACTTCACCTTAGCAAAACACACGGGAAATCCCCAGAAGACCACCTTCTGTACGTCTCTGAGTTAGAGAAGCAGTAGCGTTTGCTTTTGATTAAAATGACTGTAATTTGCTTTGAGGGAAACTGTTGCAGGCACCTTAAGGCCCCTCTGTCTCGTTCTTGGCACATGCTCTTATTTTAAGTGCAAAGAAATCACTCTGGGCAGGACTGTTTTGTATAACTGTACAGTGTTTAATAGAGGTGCATAATCAGCTGTTGTTACTGGTAAAATATGAAGGTTAAAACGCAGTGGCAAGTGTTTGGAACTTTGTGTAAATGGGATTGAGTTGTGAGCATCCCCCCGATGCTTCAAGCTGCATGCATTAACAGACAGTTTAATTAAGCATTTATAACGAAATCGGGCACACTTTTTCCACGCGGCTCGAGTGTGCTGGCATTCCTCACCCTTTCATCTTTAGCCCTCTGAGTACTTTGAAGCACTTTTGCATTAATTTGGTTAAAAAAAGAAAAGAAAATAATAATAATGTACGAAGCTCTGTTTTTTAAACTCCTTACCAGCTTAGTTATAATGAATAATATAAACCTCCATTTATGCAGGTCTGCAGGGGTATAACACGCCTTGAAATTTAAAAGAATATTATTTTCACATTGAAACATAGATGTATATATTGTATAGATTTCAGACTCTCTTATGAAAAAATGTGATTGTGGTTAAAGATGACCTTTTTTCCTGCATTTATAGCAAGTGTTTTATGTACCTGCTATGCACTGGGCATAAGCCGTGCCTATGTATAGTGTATATTTCTTTTCCTTTTTTTCTTTTTTTTTTTAAGGTCTATGGTTTTGTTTTGTTTTTTTTTTTTTTTTTTTACATGCAAACATTGTAAATTATACAGAAGATACCACAGATAGCATTTATAAAGTATACAGAAACATTATCTGAAAGCAAAGTATGACTGTTTGTTTTCCTATACAGTACATCTATATTGATAGAGGTTCATGTTTAAATTATACATATTTATTAGCATCATGCTATCATTTGTTTTGAGCAGTCTGAATAAACGAGGCCAGGAAATACGTCCATGGCAGGCATCATAAATATTTTGCACATGATTTTTAAAGGTATTTATTAGAAATCAAAGAACGCTCAAAATAAACTCAGTGCTCAAAGGGTTAAGTCTATTTGAAAAGGAGAAAAAAAAAAAAAAAGAAGAAGAAGAACTTGTACTGTATTTCCTAAGCATTGATAAAGCCTTTAAAATGTTTGTACTGTAATACTTTGCTTAAAAGTCATGAGGCATTCCGTGATACAACCTCTTTCACTTACTTACCAGCCCTCTTGGTTGCTATTTCATGTTGTAGGATGCCTTTTTATTTCGATTGGTAACTTTCTGTTTTGTTCTTCCTAATTATTCTCCCAAGATCCCACACTGCAGCTTTATCTTTAGGCTTATGAAAGGTAACCCGTGGTTACCGGCTCTCCAAGTGATTCTGTTCTCCATTTTTGGCAGTTAATTTGCAGAAGTAACTGACAGCTGACACCATATGAGAACCTATGTATAAAATATTGGCATGTAAACAGCACAGACACTGTAACACACTCTGTGCCCTGTTTTGTTGTTGACAATGAACCACCATTATGTGACTCTTCCTATAACCCTTTTTTCTACGGCAGCATTAAAATTGTCTTTTTGCTATAATTTTGTGTTGCGTTCACAATTATGTCTGAAATGTGCTACGACTAACGAGCACATTAAAATTAAATTGTATGCGATCTGTTTATGACTGAGTTGGTTGCTGTGTCTGCCAGGTGCTGGCAGTCGGAAGCTGCCCGTAAATCACGGGAGTTTTAGTGAACTTTGGCGTTTGGAGAGCAGGGAGCCCTCTCTCAGAGGCTGCGTGGACAGAATTCTCCCCGAGAATAAAATGTTAAAGAAAGGAAGACATTTCACATGAGGTTAGCTTCTCTCTGCAAAAGCGATCCGCCAACAGAGCGGTGGAGGGGCTCCAGGTCAACACCTGGTGGTCCGCGTGGGGGCCGGGGGTTTGGTCTCCCCTCTGGACAGTGAGGAGTCAGGGCCCCGAGCCCTGCAGGAGGCAGGTGGGGGAAGGAAGGTCTTTGCAAGACTCAGTGCGGGGCGGTTCCTTCCTGTTGATTCGGGATTTTCGAGTCGCAGCCACAGATAAGGAGGTGTGCAGGGTGGCGGCGGGGAGGGGGGGGCGGTGACCGAACCCGTACACGGGAGGAGTGGGGAGAGCATTTATATGATAATCACCAGCTTTTATTAGCCCTGGCAAATCATGCCAACAAAACGCTGGGAACATCATGTAAAATTGTAAAATACCTTTATTACTGCATTCAAACTACTCTTGTAGTTATGCAGAATCGGAGCTCCTAACCTAGAATTATACAAATGAGAGATGTGTTACATCCATGTAATGCATAAAACACCTCAACTTAAAAGAAATACTCTTTTATTAAAAATTTAAATGAAACCCTTTCAGAGATGTTCGGCAACACGCCTCCGTCTTTTTCCTGTTCATCCCCACCCCTTTTGTCAAGAGGAGTCCAAAATTTCTGTCTGATCTACTTTCTCTCGGCACCCCATGTCTCTCCGGGTTTTTAGAGAGAACCTCACTGGAGTTGCAGACGGGTTTTTGGCAAATAGGGAATGTCTTTCTGGCTGTGTTCGCCACACAATTGGGCTGTGCCTGCGGGCGGGGCACAGAGGGCTTTCCCTTCTGGGTGGCGGGCCCGGCTCCCTCCCCACCTCCTCCTTGGCCTGCCCTCATCCCTCCTGGAGTAGTTGTGCGCCCCGTGGGCCTTTACCTGGGAGGCGTGTGGGGCACAATGCCCGTCTCTGGGGGCCCCCCGCCCCCCCCCCCCAGGAACCTGGCTCAGGGGACAGCACCCTCCCTCCCGTGCCTTCCACATCTTCACATCCTGGAGCCCAGATTTCCACTCTTGAATTTTTCACAGGTTAAATATAGCATCAGTTTATTAGAATCCAAAGTCCTGCGTCTAACAGATTACACTGACAACACTTCCATCACCACCAGGGTCCATGTGGCTTGAAGGGAGATGGGGTTTGTGCAAGTGAGGGTGCCCCCTCCCCCCCCCCCGCCCCCTACCTTAACAGTTTGGGAGAAGAACCTGACATTCTGCCCATCTTCCCTCCACCCCACCGTGGGATTATCTTCAGGACTTTTCACTTTGGGCGTGGGAGTGAGGGTTTAGAGCCAAGGTGGGTACCAGGTGATATCACCCATTTGGCACTTGGGGCTCAGAGCCAGGAAAGGGGCGCTCGTAGGAGCAGGGCCCAGAAATTAATGTTACCATCGGAGGAAACGCAGTTAACTGGGGAGTTCAGGGCTCTACTCAGGATTGCGATTGGCAAAGTGACTGTCCCCCCCCCCGCCCCTCCCCCCCCGAGCCACGCATCCTGATATGGGGTGGGGGTGGGAGCTGGCTAGGGCCAGTGTTAGTCTCCGATGGCCTCAGACAGGCAAGGCCAATTTGCTCCGGAGGTCACAACCCCCTCTTGGCCGCCGCCCGGAGAAGCCTTCCATTCCCAGCCCAGGATGCCTCTGGTTTTCCGGGGACACAACGGCCAGATGTAAAGTGGCGTTGCGAATCTGAGGTGACTGTGCGCTGGGTCTCCGGCTGGCGCGGATAGAGGGTGCCAGCGCGGGCACGGCTGGGGCCTCCCGGTCAGGTCTCTAAATGGGCCGTGGGAGGAGGAGGGACGGTGCCAGTGAGGGCGGTTTTAATCACAGGTATGTAGGTGACCCCGACCTCACCCCGCCCAAGCCCGGGCTTGTTGCGGCCCTACTGTATATCTTCCAGCCATCGCATTTACACAGTATCTTAAAATAACATTTGTGATAAATGTGCAATTTAACTAATTTATGGTGCTATGATGTGCTCAGGGCTACATGCAAGATGAAAATCTTAAATGGAGCTTGAACAGCTCACTTCACAACAAGAAATCAATATGCCACATCTTAGCTATTCGCTGCAGTCAACATTTAGCAAAAATATCAGTGATGTATCTTTAAGTTTTAGGCAGCAAGAATTCTATAATTAACCCAAATCGTACAGAGTTAGAGAGAGTTGGGTATGATAAGGACCCAGATCTCCCTGGCATCTCCGTTCTATTTTCATTCTGCAAAAGGAAAAAAAAAAAAAAAATATATATATATATATATATATATATATATATATATATATATATTGATAGCCAGCAAAGAGGCGCTTCTCCCCAGAGTGTTCTGTGCTCAGGTCGAAGCGTGAGCCTCCCCAGCAGAATTCAGGGCTGTGGTCCCCACCACCTCGGAAGGATTTCTTTTCTCAAGTTCAGAGGCTCCGGCTAGGCTAGGTGGACTGCCCTGCCCCCAACCCCTGACCACCTGCTGTGCCACAGGCCTGGTGACCAAATAAACCCTGAGAAAGAAAAAAAAGGCCCTATTCCCTATTACCAGTGCCGGGGAGAGCTGAGCTCCTTGAGAAGCAGACAGAACCCTGAAGCCGGGAGCCTGACCGTGGAGAAGGACAGGCGCTGATAGGAAGCAAGGCTGCATTTCCCAAATCCGGTGTTAAAGCTGTGGTCTCCAGAGATTTCCAAGTCATCTAATAGAGAAAAAAAAAGAAAAAAATTAAATGATTTCATTTTTTCAAGTTCATCTGTGAAGTTCTTTTGAAATTGGAAAATTGCGATGGCATTTTCTTCTGTTGACTATTTAGCACAAAAACAATACACTTCGTATTACAGGCAGCAATCATAAAAATGAAAACACGCGAACCTGGCGCCACTCTTTAATAATAAATACTTTAACTTTAAAATAATAGCTATTATCCTTTTAGCTAATGGAGAAATTACCATTTTTACTCTGCCGGATAGTTATTCTTTTGGTAATAGAAACACTAACCTTTTTTCTCCCTAGGGATTTATTAGTAAGCACGTGTAATCTTTGGCAAAAGGAAACCCGAAAATGCATTTCCCGGGGGACCCCGCGCCCGTCGATGCCTTTCAGCCTGCAGCTGACCTCGGGAGACCTGGGAAAGGTACTCATGCTCGCGTGCCCGTGCATTTCTGGGGTGCGCTGGCCTTTGCAAAATAGGCTATAGTTAGCTTCAGAAACAGTCTCACTCCTTTGGGGAAGGCTTCGGCTCTGTCTCTTAGCATAAAGCTTCTGGGAAGAAAAGCTCCTTTCTGACAAACCCCACCTTCCTGTGCGGTGCGGCAGCCTCGTCGCAGCCGAGGGCTGGACTCCCAGTGTCAGCGCGGGGCAGCGGGCAAACACGGGGTTTTGTTTCCAGGGAGGTGCTGATTTTCCTCGCACTCCGCTGGGTTTCTCCAAGCCCGAGGGAGATGCTGTTGGACTTACAGGCACCATTGTTCTCTCCCCAAGGATTTGACAGGAGGCCACCCCCAGGAGGATTTAAAAGGCAAGCAAACCCTGTAAGGGGTGGGCTCGGACAGTTCCAAGGACATCCCGAAGCACCTTTGATTTGGGACCACGTTCCCTGCCCGGCCGAGACAATGGATTTGGCAGATTGTTGGTCAGTGGCCCGATGGTCCATGATGTCTGGACGATCCCAGACAAACTGACGGTGACTCACGCACCAGGCCATGGCTTTGGACATCGGGAGTGACTTAAAGCAAAGCGAGCGGCTTCTGAGGGCTCAGCATTCGGGGGTCCGTGCCCTACCCCTGGTCCAAAGAGTCCGGTGTTTTCCAAATTAACCTCCAATGATAGAATATCAAAGGAACGGCTTCTCCACCACCTTTGTATCGTGTCAGGTGCTAATATATTCTTAATAAATCATTCCTGATGATAATGATGATGAGCAAGGTGACCTCTTTCCAGAGATTAACATCCACAATTAGCTACTCAGGAATTAGGATACACTGTTATTTACTGTCTCACCCGTGCTGTTGAATAGAGTGGCCACCAGCCACGTGTGACTGACTACTCAAACTTAGATGGAATAAAACCAAACGTTGAGTTCTTCAGTCATACCGGCCACATTTCAAGCACTCAGTAGCCACATAAGGCTTCGTGGTTACACTTTTGGGCAGCGCAGATATGGAACATTCTCATCATCACAGAAAGTTGGTTTGGGCAGTGCTGTTTTTCCTCCGTAAGAGCTCATGGCTTAAGCGTGAAAGTGTGCTTCCAGTCCATGGGCATTTCTAAGAATCCTTGCTTCGCCAACATGGACCCGGGCAACGTTCTCGCGCGCTAATATCCGATCAAAGCCAAGGACACACATAATTAACCTTGAGCATAAAATTATAAACAGAAGTGCGGGCATCAGTGTATGAAGTTGTTGATCATTCCCCCTGCTGTGGATATTATCTGGGCTGCAAACTCCAAAGCCCAGAGATCTGATGGATGCGGCCATGACCTTGCTCTTGCCCTTAGCTGGCGAGGAATCCAGCAGTCCCTGTGCTAGTCTCTGTGCCCAAGTGGACTTGGATCCTTCTCTGGGGCTTGGAGATTCGGACGTGGCTGTGAGGCTGTCGTGGCTCTTAGCCCCCACACGTGAAGATCGGGAGTCTCGTGACCCCACACAGGCCCTCAGAGCCCCCACCTCCCAAGGCTTCCAACTTCTCTGTGCAGCCCTAGGTGGCAGCAGGAGGGGGTCCATCCCTCTCTGTCTTTAAAATTTTAAATATATAAATAGGACTTTGGAAACGACTTTTAAATTTGGGGGGGTACGTTTGAAAAATTATTGCGTTTCAACGTCTCACTTCCATTATTATTTTTTTTTTTTTCCCACAGCAGGATTCCAGGGACACATTTACGACCGTCATAATTGTGAGTTAGAGATCTCCCAGGCCAAGTGAAATGAAATTACGAGAAACCGAAATCTGTTTTAATTGGAGCATTTATGGAAAAAAGAAGTCAGACTGGCTGCTTTTTCCTTTATGTGACTCTTCGGTTCATGGCTCTACCTGCGTCCGGAAACCAGGGCTGGCGAAACTTGGGCCGTGACAGAGCAGGGAAGAAAGGAGAGAGAGGAGAATGAGGTAGGTGTGTCAGGAAGGAGTCATTTTCTTAGCTTAAAAAAAAAAAAAAAATGGAGGTACAGTCGCCGCGGTTCCGCCTCAGTGACCATGAAACCGAGTCGGCAAAAGCTGAAGGACCCGGCTCCTGAAAGCCTCATCAGGCCTTGTCATCGCTCTAATGAATATCATTTAAATTGCTTTGTATATTGGTGGAGTTTGGATGTCGATTTAATTTGTGCATGTGTTTGAGTTCTTCTGCTTGGCTAGGCTAACAGAGAAGCAGCCGCCTAATGAAAACTGAGTTGGTGACAGTGTGATGTGCTCCAACCCAGTCAAATGGGTTTGAAGGGTTGCAGCGACAGCTCTCAGAAAAGAAGTCGATCTGGCCAGGGAGAGCGAGGGGAGGCTTTCCCGCAGCGTGCGGACCTGCCGGGCGGTGTGGCCCGCTCCGCGTGGCCGTTCTGCGGACCACAGGCACGGTCCTTGCTCTTGGCCCGGTGCAAACCGCGGTCCGGGCCCGGGGCACCGCGCCTGTCGAGCCAAGGTCCCGGGAACACCCCCCTTCCCTGTGGGTGAGCGGCACACGGGGGATCGTGCGACCTCTTGAGTGACAGATGTGACTCAGGGCCCCCAGCTGAGAGAACACGGCATCTTCATGTTTGGACGCCCCCAAAAAAGCCAAGGGCTTCTCCCACATTGTTGTCACCCCAGCCATCCGGGGAGGGGAGCAGGCCGGGAATCCTGTGGGGCTTCTGTGTAGATGGGGCCCAGGGAGGAGCTGCGGCCCGCCAGGGTCCCCTGTTCCTGTCGGGAAGGTCAGCCAGGCTTCTGTTTGCAGAAACATTAGAACGACAGGCTGAGCATAAACCCGGTCGCCTGCTTACTCCCCACTCAGTCCCTTATGTCCAAAGGGGCCACGGTCCTGGAAGGAGTTTGGGGTTTGGCTGTCGTGTTTCAGGGACTGTTCCAGTCAGGAACTGGGTCTCGGGACGCAGGGGGCTGCAGCTTTATCACGGGCTGCTCAACACCCCGGGCCTGAGGGGTGGGGGACGACGGGAGAGAGCATATGAAAGGAGCCCCCTTCTCCACCTTCTCTCTCTCTTTTAAAAAATTATTTGTTTCGAGAGAGAGAGAGAGAGAGAGAGAGAGAGAGAGCACGTGCGCACAGCAGGGGAGGGGCAGAGAGAGAAAGACAGAGAGGATCCCAAGCAGACTCCTCGCTGTTGGTGCAGAGCCGACTCCGGGCTCAGACTCATGAACTGTGAGATCGCGACCTGAGCTGAAATCACGAGTCAGTAGCTTGACCGACTGAGCCACCCGGGCGCCCCTCTCTCTACCTTCTCTGCACTCAACGAGGCCATTGAACAGACTGAACCCGCCTTCAACTGCGACCTCCAACCGTATCTGACCCTCGAGGTCCAGCTTCTTATTACAGTCTTCTCAAATACTGTCAATATTCACGTAATCAACGAGGCAGCCTCATATAACCTGGAAAAAAATGACCACAACAGGGAACGTCCGCGGGGGTCTAGACCGCTCCCTCCGCTGTCTGGATGCCCTCCAGCTCCACCTCTGCATGAGTCTGGTCCACACATGGGGGTGGGAGGTCTCTCAAGGCTGTAAAAGAGCTGGACCCATTCCTCTCGATCAGAGAGATTCCACTGGAAAGCCAGGCTCTCTCTCTCTACCATGGAAAGACAGGGTGAGGACCGAGTGGAGCCGGGAAAGGACATGGGGCCCTGGGCAAGGGCTCGCTGATGGTTCTGGGAGCAGAAGGGGGAGGGTGTCCAGACCTCCAGAGAGTCCTAACTACCTAGTCTATAGGGGACTTTGACCCCACGGGCCATTTGGTAGTAGGGGTTGGCTTCTCTGAACATGGGGACCCACGGTTTTGTCTTGAGAGGCCCGAGAAGCTTCTGCGTGCCTGAGACGTGAGGTGGGGGCACCGGTAAGGTCTCCTCCGACCCTGCACAGTTCCCAGTGGGGCCGAGGCTTCATGTCACGAGGGGCTGGACCATCAGACCAGACGGCAGCCCTCCCACCCTGGCCCAGTACCAGGAATAAGATCTGTGCACGCCCAAGATCCGTGCCGGACTTGAATGAGTTTGGAGCCATGCTGGAGAAAGGAGACAAAACAATAGTGACAAATCAATGTCAAACGTCTGGGTAAGAAAGAGAATGGGCAACAAAGTGGAACCACAAGGCTCAGTCCCTGAAGCTTGAGGGGCCCTGGCCGGGAGCCTATCTTTGGTGAGGCAGGCCTGGGCTGGACCTTGAGGGTCAGATAAGACGAGATTGCACGTAGAGGAGGGCATGGGAGGCCACAGCCCCTCTTTGCGAGAAACCACCAGAAGGCCGGTCGCCCTGCTGCCTTCTGGCTGTGCCTTGAGATGGCAAGGCCAATGGCACTGGCCTGTCACATGCTGAGAAGCGCCATCCGGATCATCTGAAATGAAATGTTGCTGGGGCCACAGATGGTGTTGAAACGATTCTGGTGTTTCTCACCTGGGGGTCTTTCTAGGATTTCTTCCACGGTTTCTTGACCCCTCAGGGGTTGTGAGGTGCTTGTGGGCACATGCATTCATTGGCTCCCTGAAGTCCACGCACAGGCCTTGGTGTGGGTCCCTGTTAGCACACGAGGCTCCCTCCTGATTCCTCCTTGAACTTGTAGCTCCCAGGGCGCCCGTTCCCTTCCAGGTTTGGAGGTCAAGAGCGCTCGTCGCGATGCTGTCAGCAAAAAGTCGCTCAGGATTTCAAGCAAGGAGTGGAAGTTTGGCACACATACGTGAAGTCTGGGCATAGTGGGTTCAGTGACTGCTGGACGTAGGTGCTTACGCGATGTCCCAGGAGTCTGTCCCTCCCTCTCTCTCCTCCCTCTCTTTCTCTTTCTCTCTATGTCTCTTACTGTCTCTCCCTGTCTCTCTCTCTTTCACTCTCTCTGTTTCTCTCTCTCTCTCTGCCTCTCTCCCTATGTGCTTTTCCTCTCCCTCTCTGTCTCTGTCTCTATATCTGTTTCTCGCTCTCTCTCTGCCTCTCTCTCTCTTTCTCTTCCTCTCTGTCTCTTTGTATCTCTGTCTCTTTGTATCTCTGTCTCTCTGTCTCAGCTTCATGCTTGAGCAGTTTTCCCCTCAAGGTGTGAGCTGCTCATAGGTCCTGCTCAGCGACCTTGAGGGGAGGGAGCTTTCTGTCACAGTGGTGAGAGAGCCAGCACCCTGGGCGGCCAGGGTCGGGTCATTCCCGGACCAGAGCTGTGATTCTGATCCGCGGGGGGTCACAGACGCACCTCAACTTGCTTCCGGGTCTGAGGCGGCAGACATTCTCTGTCCCAAGCCCCCCTGGATACTTCGGGTTCAGGTTAACGATAAAGATGGCTCCTCTATAGGTTGGCAGATGTTCGTCTTTGCATCTTGAGTCGCCTGTAGTCTCCACTTTGCCAATGGGGTGATGAACCCCAGTGGGCTTCCCAGACTCCTCAGGAGGTGCCTCTCCCGAAGAAAGGCTCTCAGTCTTCTAGGAAGCAGTAGGGAAAAGCCTGGTGAGAAACCAGGCTGTGGGACTTCCACTGGCCCCCGAGGGCAGGTCCTTCCGATGGCAGGGACAGGTGATGGTGTCTCCTCTTCCCTGGGCCAGAAGTGCGCCCGGACACCCCCAACCTTGGGGGCCTCCTGGCCACTCTCTTCCTAAGGTACGGCTGGAGGCCCAGCACCCTACGGAGACAGCGGACTCCTCTGCCCAAAGGCTACTGGCCCTGTTCGTTGCACTTCCTAGACCCTGATGTGGCTGTGGACCAGAACCGACTGGAAAGGAAATTCTAGAAAGCCAGAATCTCTGGCACCTGAACTGAACGCTGAGTGTTTACCCGGCACAAGTTGTAAAACATAGCCTGCGGATGGAGTATGGCCGGCGTTGTTTGGTGTGGGCGGGCCACACTTTCACCCCCAACCCCGCAGCCTTTAATGCATTGCCAGGTTCTGAAAACTGGGAGATTTCAAACGGATCCCCCAATGCCGCACCCCCGCCTGACAACAGGTGGCTGCCCGGCTCAGGTGGGGCGTCGGCTCCCCCGCCTCTCTGTCTGGCCGGCTGGATGAGGAGCTGAGGGCCGGCCATCGCTTTGATCGCTTTGACAGGTGATCCCAGGAAGCACAGGTAGACAGACTCGAGGACAGGGAGCGGGTGAGGCGGGAAAGGCGAGGAAGCCAGTTCCAGCTGGATTAAGGAGCAGGCTGCCTACGAACCGGACTGGAGTCCGCTGGAAACCTCTGTGGGACTGTGCTGGGCAGTCCGAGGGTGGTCCCCTCCGGGGGTCAGGCCGATGGGGGTCCTCAGCTCCCCTCTGTCCCTGGCCGAGCGCTACCCCCTGCCCACGAGCTTAGAGACCCAGGGCCTTGCAGTGGGAAGCCTTTGGCAGGTAGACCCAAAGGGACGGGATGGGGGGGTGGGCAGCACCCCAGGAGTGGCTGCGGCTGCGTCCAGCCACCCACATTCGCGTTGAGCCCCTGCACTCCCGCAGGCATTAATCAGGGGGCTGTCGGGCCCAGGGGGAGGGCTCCCCCATGACGGGGAGTGACTGGGCCAAGATAACACTCCAGGCCAGCCACCGAGCTGCCTCCAGAGCCCAGGCCTCCCTCTCCCCCTCTGCTGTTCCCACTGCCCTGTGCTATGGGTCCCGGGGAGACCGGAGCCCTGGATGCCTCACTCATCCGTTTTATTTTATTTAGTTATTTAATTATTTACTTATTTGTGTGTTTATTACCCATCTAGTTGCAGAGATAACTTAGGGCTTCTGTACAGCTCATTAATTGCCTCATTGCTGGCTAGAAATGGCGCGATTGGCTGCGAGGGGAGGGAAGTACAATGCGCAGGGGTGGGGGGGGACCCGCAGGAACCAGGAGACACGAGGACCCAGTGAGTGGCTGCAGGGCCCCACCAGCTCCTGGTCCCCCCCCCCCCCCCAACCCCCAGCACAGGATGACATCTCGCAGGAAATGGCTCCACACAGGAAGTCCCTCCCACAGGAAGTCCCACCCTCCACCCAGGGGCATCCCCGGCAGGACTGGCCACCCCGGGCCGGGACAGAGCTGCTCAGAGAGCAGCTGGCCTTTCCGCCTTTCTGGCTCCTCGCACTTGCTGCTGGGGGTAGCGGCGGGCAGTGGGCGGTGGGGTCGTGAATGCCAAGAGGGGAGGGACTCCTCTCGGAGCTTCAGACATCTTCCATCCTGTCGCCCCCACCCTCCCACCCACCCCCGCCATTTCTCTGTGCGAGCAGATGTGTCCTTCCTCCACAAAAATGCCCTGGCAGAAAGTTAGTGTCAGGATCCACATGGGTGATAATAGAATCAAGGTGGGCACCGAAGCCATGAGAACGTGGAGGGGAATTTTCAGTCCCTGTCCCCCCCCCCCCCGCCCCCCGGGGAGCTGAGGGGGCCCCAAGCCACGGCCGGGCGCAGAGGCTACGACTCTCAACGTCCTCATGGGGAGTGACCTCGCGTCACCCTTCCCCATGCCACCCGCGCTGCCCCATTCTGCTCACCCAAGAAAGACCTCATGCCAACACTGTAATCAATTAGCCCCGAGGAATGGACAAAGGGGGTCAGGAAATTAATTTCATTTGGGTTTTCTCTCCCGAGGCCCTGCCTGGCAGCCAGCTCTCCCAACACCCACATGTCCCAACTGCTCCGTCCATCAGCTCTTGTCCAACTTAACTATTCATTTTATGTATTTTAATTTGGGCAGAACATTTATTTGGCTTAAATCTCCTTTTCAGGGGTTGGAATGTGCCTTCCACACACAGGCAGAGATGCTCTGCTCGAATTTCGTCAGGAGTTTAGTTTACAAAGATAGTAACTGAGCTATTAAAACCAACAACCCCTTTTAAAGCAAACAGACCATTAAAATATAGGAACAGTTTATGGCATAAATAAAATGGAGGATATAGATTATTTAAAGATAAGATTTTCAAGAAACAGGGATAAAAAAACATTTAAATAATTTCTCCACGATATATTTTTTTTTTTTTTTTACAAAGTGAACTTCAAAATGCAAATGCAAATTAAAAAGAAAAGCACAGAAAGACATTAAAAATCCATCTTCTTAGTGAAGGCATACAAAAAAGGCTTGACTTTTCCTTCTAGATCTGTAGATGATTTCTGAGGGGCGGGGTGCAGGGAACTACTTGAATTCATAAATGGCAGGATTTACCCAGCTTGGGAAGCCACATTGTGGAAAAAGAAGCGAGACATTTGCTTCTAGATCATTCTCTCGAGCCGGCTGACAGATACAATAATTTCGTCCATTAGTCCGATCCATTGTCTTCCTTCGGCACAGAAGTCCTGTACCGCGGAGGTAGATTTCCACTGCTATGCGTATTTTAAGGGTTATTTGGCAACACGAGGAAAGCTAAAAGTAGCCTCTTAATCTAATTAATTGACATTTCTGAATCTTGCTTTCACAACAACACATGGTTTCATGTTCTGGGTTTTAGCACTTGTCAAGCTTTTTTGGAGAATGTTTTGGTCAGAATGACAAGATAATTTGTGGCTGAGGCTCCAAGCTAGAGAAGTGTTTAAGGCTATAATGATTTATTATCATCACAGAATAACAAAATTTACCGAGTGTTTCATCAGAATTTTTGAAATAAGTTTGCCACCATAGGAGAAGCAGCAGGGTGGGGGGGGGGGGGGCTGCGTCTGGAGACGGGGAGGGCTCAGGCTTCATATACAAACCCAGCCATGACTGATTCCTTAACATTTCTCTCTATTAAATTTATCTCGGCGCGTTCCTTGAGAGAGAAACCCCAGAGCATTTCAGGAGGACGAGGGGTGGTAGGAGGAGAACCGAGAGAAAAATCAGACCTCTCCCCCCACCCCCCGGGCTCTGCAAGCAGGAAACCCGAGTCCCCGACTCCACTCGTAACATATATGTGGCTACAGCCAGCGATGAATTTCTACATTTTGGCACCGGTCAGAGTGAAAGTAGTCGCACTATCTATAGAAACTTTGAGATGGAGAACACTTGGAGTATGCTACTGAAAATGCAAGAAACACATTTTTGAAAGGATGAAATAATATCACTGAGTGACAGTAAATTAACATGCTGACATTTGCAGACTTTCAGAGCATTGCCATAAAAAGAAGTAATACAACATGACTAATTTGGACTTCTTCTTTCTTCCTTCCCAGGGAGAGACAGCCCTGCCCCTCCACGGCCACCCGGCAGGCTGTGCCTACCCGGCACTTCCTCCTCTTTTCCAGGAAACACTTCTTACTTACCATTCCCCTGCGCTCCGGCGTTGACTCTCGGAGACGCCGTGGAGAAGGCGAGCTTGACTTCTGTGCTCAGAAGATGCTCTCTTGAGCGTCCGACAGATGTTCGACGGCTGGCCGAGGGCGCGCACTTTTGGCTACTGGGTGACGGCCTGCTCAGACCCCCCCCCCCCACCACACACACACACACACACACACACACACACACACCGTGCAGTGCCAGGGCTGGCAGGGTCCTTGCACACCTTTGAACGTCACTGCACAGATGAGGATGCTGAGGCACAGAGAGGCTCTGAGTTCCCAGGCTGCTTCTCTTTCCCCTCGGCCAAGCATCCAGCCTGGAAGGTCCTCCGAGTGAACACGAGGCATCCGGTCCACCTCCCTGCACGGGAAGTGAGCCTTCCATTATCGGAGCTGGCCCAGGGCTTGGCACACAGAAAGCACCCACTAAACGTTTGCTGCGTTCATGAAAAAAGGCACCACTGTCACAGCCAGCCTTTCCCTTTGCCGGGACACCTGGGAGTCAGCGACAAAAGGCCTGCTCTCACCGGAGCAGGATGTTCCTTTGTTCTAAGAGCTGGGTGTCCCCAGGTGAGCACCGTATCCCTCACAGCTAAAGGGACAGGGTGTCCCCATTCTCACCCAGCCCCTCAGCCTGGCCCACGGGAGACGCTCGGCCAACGTGTTCTCTCTCGTCTCAGGAGACAGAGGCTTGTTTTCCTCCTGGAAGAAGGGCTACCTGAAAATGAACGCATGTTTTTAAAAACCACTGCACTGGGGGGGCACCTTGGGAGGGCACACCCAGAGGCCAGCGGGTGCTGAGGCTGAGTCCCGCGCAGCCCCAGATCCTGAGTGCGCTCAGGAGGAGGGGGCAGCCGACTGCCGAGCCTTTATTAATGTCATCCGTCTGTACTTAGACGAGGTACAAGAGATTACAAGGGCTGAACTGGGTGTGGGCGAGGCTGGTGAGTGTGACCATGACCCGGGCAGAGGCCCAGCCTGGGCAGGACAAGAGAGGAACCCAGGCTGGTGGGTGGGGCGCATGAGTTGTCGGCCGGGTCTCAGAATCGGGCGGAGTGCCGGGGCCAAGGAGAAGGGGTCCCCAGCCCCTGAGCTCTGTTCACGAGAGGGTGCGGAGGCTGGGGACCTGAGCCTGCAGGGGACAAAAGTCTGCGCCCTCAGCACTTAAAGTGGGAAGTCAGCACAGGGCAGGGCAGAGGATATGCCAAAGACTCATACCTTCAATGCTGTTCTAATTATTAAAAGTCAAATCAGAAGAGTCGTCTCCTCTTTTCCCTCAACTGGGCCCATATCTGTCCACCTAGAGCTATTTCAGCCACACGGGAGACCTGAGTTCTGGGCTTGGCCCTCTTAGGGTTCTCCCAAGGTCCTGGACAGAACAGCGAGCCCAGGCCTGGCTATGTGATGATTTGAGGGGTCTGGTGGGGTTGGGTGGGGGCCACATGAATAATCACAAAAGAGCTACCTTCCGGCTCCGTGTGCAAACACTGGCCGGTCCTGTCCACGCCCGACAGTTACAAGAAAGAGGGTTTTTGGAGAACGTGGTCTCCTGGTTTTCTTCCTTATTTTGAGCAGAAGCAGAGTGAGCTCAGAAGCCGGAGGCAGGCCCGAGGGCAACCCCAGCGGATATCCTGGGCGTCCACTTCTCCTCACCCCTCCTCGGGGCCCCGGGACCGCAGCCCCACGAATCTGGGGGGCAGCGGCCGTCTCCTGCTGTGTGTAGAGGCCGCCACCAGACCCGGCGAGCACGGCCTGAGGACTCGCGGGCCCCGGGCCGCGTCGTGGGCATACTGTTACGAGCTCACATACGTTGAGAGTAACCTTTCAGCAGAACAGTTTGAGTTAAAATAAAGGGATTGAAAAAGAGTACAATGACCAAAAAAATCTATAAAAATGCAATTGCGCTAATATAATTTTATCACTTATTTAAAAATTTAGTCGACCCAAAAGACTACCAAGTGTGAAATTAAGGAACAGCTCCTCACTTTTATGGAAATCACTCTTCCTCACTTGTCTAATAGCCTGATTTTGTCAGATCATTTATTTCCATGGTTTTAAAATGAGCTTGACAGACAGAATTTTATAACACCACTTTACTGCAAATAAGAACATCATTTTCGCTTATTAAAACTGAAGCTTAGAGAAAGCATTAAAATTAACAGTTCACTCCGCTTTAACCTTTCGAATACTGCCATGACTTTACACCGGAGATCGTGTGCACCGGAGGCCGGCGGTCCCGGGGTCGGTGCTGGAGGTGCGACGGGGCGGACAGCGCAGGCCGGCAGGGGGCTCGCGGAGGACACGCACACCCAACCGGAAATGGTCGTGATGGGGCCCAGAGGAGCCCCCCCCACCGCGGCCCGGCCATCAGCACCAGCCTCGGGAAGCCCAGCGCAAGGCCCCCCGGGATTCCCGGGGAGGCACTTGCTTTAACGTGGAGCAAGGGGCCTGCTTTTCTACCCAAGAGACTTAAGAATTAATCGAGGGCTAGGCTCGCAGTCTCCCACGCTGGTCCTTCCTGCCTTTATTCAACAAATATTGTTGAGCACCTTCCTTCCGCGTACCGGGCACCGTTCCAGGCCCGTGAGATGACACCTGAGTTAGACCAAGTCCCTGTCCTTGGGCGGCTTCGCCTGTCACTGGGGGAGACAGACCAGACTCCAATACGTATCGAGTCTCATGCCTGGGAGGGTGACGCCCGCTGCAGAGAAAACCCAAGTGGAACAGAGGCAGACATACAGTGTTTGTTGAACTGAAGAGATCTTCTTCTGGCTCAGGACTCTGGGCAGGCAGTTGCAAGGTGGCCTGTCCCGGCCATCACAAGAGCCTGTGTCCTCTGTTTCGGGTGCCCTGGGGGTCAGGCCTGGGTCAGGCGCATTATTGGGCAGAACAGTTGGAATCTGCATTTCTGCACCTGAGAGCTTTGTCCAAAACCTCAGAAAGCTGCTCTTTCCCCATCTCTGGCCCGAGTGCCGGGGAATTAACATGCCTGAAAGCAGCCGCCAGCCATGGACTGGCAGGAACTGGTGTGGCAACGTCCCTACTCTTCGCCCTTTAGAGGGACAAATCTGAGCTGTGTCTTCCCGAGTCTTCCTGTGGGATTCAGCTCCCGGTGCCCACTCTGCTGGTTGCTCCTGAATGCGCCCTGGACGACCTGCATCCCCTCCCTCTGCCCTGACCTGTCTCCCCTGCACCTTCCCAGGTCAGTTACGTGCCCTAAATCCTTGGCCCAGAGTCTGGGAAATCTGGTCCAAGACAGAGACCCGGGTCAGACAGCTGAGACTGACGGCTTTTGCTTTTCTCTGAATCCCCGATAGTATCACCTTGTGGGCGCCGCCTAGAACTCGCTGCCTCAGGACACCTTCGAGAGGCTCCCGCAGGACCTCTCTGCACAGGCACTGACCTGGTCTGCCAGGAGCAGCCTAACCAGGACTTCCCTGGGGCCCCTCGCGTCCGGCCCTAGACGTCCCTGGTGCTGCTGCCTGTGACCGCACGGAACTTGCCGACAATCTTGCACCCCTGCAAGTGAGCTGCGCGTGAGGCCACTCTGACCGACGTGGGAGGAGCCTTCCTTCTCCAGGGGTGGATGCTTCTGAGACTCGGGGTCCTACGACCCGCCCATGGGATGGGTCGCCCCCTTGACTATGCCCCTTTGAATTTCCTCTGCCTCTTCTTTCCCCCCCTCCCTCACCTCTGTTCCCAGGGTGATGTTTCCACATAAACTACTCACATACATGGCACGGTCTCAGCTCTGCCCTCAGAGGGACCCTGGCTAAGGGGTGAGGACTGCTCCCTGTGTTCCTGGTGGGTTTGCCAAGCCAGCTGTCCTGGGTCTGGGCTTGGCTTCACAGCGCGCAGCCCCCCCCTCCCCCACCCCGGTACCTTTTATTTCTTCCCAGCCACCCCGAATAGGCCGTGCGCTTGGATGCTCCCACGCCTTGGCTCATGGCACTTCCTCCACTCCCAGTGTCCTTCCTCCCCAAGGGCAGGTCTGTCTGTAGTCACATCTGCATGTCGAGGTCTGCGTAGCCACCTCCGGCTCTCCTAGATCATGCTCCCTGAAGCCGCTGACCCCCCCCTTCCCGGAGCACGCCCCGTACCCTGGAGTACCCCCACCCCAAAAGCCACGGTGCCCTCACCGCCACCAGGCTCAGCTCAGACAGCTGTCAACACGCGTTTACGGGCCCCCTGCCCTGTGTCCTGCACTGTGCCAGGTGCCACGGGCGGGGCGGGTGGCGGGAGCAGGGCCAGAGTCCAATGGGAGGCTACCTCTGGCTAACCCAGCACCTCAGGGCTGTCCTGGTGCTGGGAAGGCCGATGGCAGGGGGCAACCGGGTGGCAGGGACGCCTCTGTCCCTTAGGTAATGTTACTTCCTCTGAATGGAGGGCCGTCTCTATACCGGGGACCTTCGCTGTGCCTGGCACATAGGAGATAATCAAGAAATGATAGATGAATGGGAAATGAAGGAACGCACAATAAAAAAAAGGAACACGCCTGGTACCTGTTTGCTGTGTCTGTTACAGCGTCGGCGTGCCTCCGTCTCGATGCCCCTGAGGTACCCCCAGGCATAATCACTCACTCCTGAGGCCCCCTGGGCAAACATCTGTCGCTACTTTGTGCTGCAATCTGCTTACAGGTAAGTGCCTACTCTAGCCCGGGAGCACCTGGGGGCCGAGTCTTTCTCTGACACCTGGCCGAGGTGGCGAAGCCTGTGTGCAGAAGACACGTGTGTAAATTGTTCTCCGTTGTACAGGGATTCTTCACCACGCAGGGAGGACCTGAAAGCAAGGCCGCCGGGCGGGGATTTGTAGAAACCAGCCCCCGGGCGGCTCCCCGGACACCTGCTACCCTTGCCATCCCTCAGTAAGCCTATGAGGTGGGAGCCACTTTATTTCACAGAAATGGGGGGAAGCTGAGACTCCAGGAGGCTGAATGGCAGGGTAAGACCACAGGCTGGTGGTGGTCGAGAATGGCTGCACACCCAGACCTGGCTGCCCCTAACTCTGAAGCTGTCACTCGGCTCTCCTCCTCCAGCCCCCCGTACCCCACCCTCACCCCTACCGTATTCTGATGGGCTGTCGCTTCCTGCGCTTGGCGATCTCACCTCCTGTGACTTGGGGTCCAAGGTGAGGCTCCTTCCTAAGGCCGTGAACAGAGGAGGGACCCCCTGACGCATCTCTCAACGCCAGCCCCTGCCACTGCCTGATGCCGCGTCAGCGCTCTGTGGACCGCGGGTACCTGCTTCGCTTGGGTGTTGAGGCCGGGCCCGGGCATTACCCTCAGACGTGGTGATTCGCCCCAGGGTTCCTAAGGAGAAGGAACTCCCGGTCCACTGCAGGAAGGACACACAATTTACCCGCGCACCCTTCTGCCGCCACTGTGCCCAACGGTGCGCTGACACCCTCGGTCCCCGGGAGCTCGTGGGTGACTGTGGCACCAGCCCAAGCCACGCGGGGCCACGAGGGAGCAGCGGTGGTGAGATTCCGGTGCATAGTGCGGACACGGCGGCCCCGTGGCCCTGCCACGCCTCCGAGAAAGGGCACAGACCTCAGGGGTGGGGACGGGGACTTGAAAATAGGCCCATTCGGGATCTTAAAGGAGACGCCAGTGCCCTGGGCCATCAGCGAGGTCCTGGAGACGCTACCTTAGTGAGTGATAGCGGGGCCTGGACGGCTGGGGGATCCAGGCCCCTCGGCTCTCCACGGCAGCTGGGGTTTCAAAGTGGCTTCCCATGTGTTCCGCAGAGGGGGCAGAGGGGACGCCGGGCCTGCCCGGCACACACAGCGGGGCGTTCGGCCCCCTCCCAGCTCTGGGGACGGGGCTTTTCTGGAGCCAGGCCTCACCCTAGATGTGTGCTGTTTGAATTAACCCCCGTCCCTGCTGACAGTGGAGGGGACCTCACAAAGGCCTGGGCCATGCGGTCGGAGGTCCCCACTGCTTGTGGACGGCTAGCATTTTATTTCCTCTGTTTCCCCTTTGCCAGTCCCCAGGGTGCCAGGGAAACATGGCACCACAGAGCCGACCTTCTGTATCTTTTTTCCCCCCAGAAAGCCCCAGGCCCTGCTGTAGGTGAGGAAACCCAGACGCTCCCTGGTTACAAGGCAGTTGGGCCCACACCCATCTTCTCCCATCAAAAGTGACCTCAGCCCCTCCTGCTGAGCCACCTGCCCTGGGTCCCTCCTGATGCAGTGTGGCCCGCCATGACTGCTGACTTTTAGACTCCCTGGTCCTTGCGGGCAGACTTGAATTTCAGCTGCTCTCCTGCCTCGAGGGTCTCCCGCTGGCTCCCGTGCAGGTGGGAGGGTCAGCCTGCAGCCCCGGCCAGGCCCTGGGGCAGGGGCGGCAGCGAGAAGATTCAGGGGTGACTTTTGGAGAACTCTGGCCCGCAGCAGACCAAGCCTTTTGAGCAAGGTTGCACAGAACGGGTCAGAGCCAGCCAGGTGACTCGGCCCCCCGTGAGTCCCACAGAAGCACAGGGCGAGCACGAGAACTCACAAGCTATCCCTCCCAAACGTGAGAAAGCAGAGAGCTGCTACAGCTTGAGCATCACCAGCCTTGCTGAGCAGTATGTGTTTACAAAGGCGGGAGCTCAGAAACGCTTCCATTGTGGAGAAACAAAGCCTCAGAAATAGGGAATTCAAAAGCCAGCCCTCGGCCACTCCTGGAGGGAGCGGGCCTCCCTGGGGATCGGCGCGGAGCGGCCTGGCCGGCTCGGTTCCCAGCGTATCACGGTTTCACTGCACCTGTTGGCATAGCTTTGTGGTGATTCACTCCCGCCTCCTTCTCAGGCTTTGCTGCATCCTAGCCCGAAGGCGAGCGCACCCTCGAGCACAGGGCCCTGGCGCCGAGCACCCCCCAAGCGCACGTGGCCTCAAAGCCCCCCGTGTAACCTCTCTCGCAAGTGGTCCTGGTGACGCTGAGGCCAAGTGGGTTTTGCTGGCGGGTCTCAGGAGCCCGCTGGTCAGCGGGTGACCCACTCACCCCGTCCAGATCGACCGGCTGCCTGACACCTGCCTGCCAAAGTCCCCAAAGCCTTAGAGCAGAATTAGCATGGGAGGCATCTAGTGAGTCCCCCCCCCCCCGCCCCGATCTGTAGATCGGGCTCTAGGAGTGGTGTTCAGAGAAGGGTAGGGGCTCTTTCTGCTTCAGTCACCTCCGATTGTCCCCTGAACCTCCAGGCCCTGCCGCTCAGCAGACGAATTGCCTGCGTGTCTGGGTAAGGAATTGTGCTTAAGTTTGCGATCACGCTGGCAAGCTGCCTTGCCATCCTCGCGGGGAGACGTCCACGCCTCGCGGGGACAGGAAGTGAGAACCCCTTCCTCATCCCCTGCAGGCCGACAGGCGGGCTGGGCTGCGGCCAGGCCCTTGCACACAGTCGCGGCTGTGGACGAGCGTCATCACCCTCCGCGGCGCGTGCACAAGCACACCTGCCTGAACACTGGTTTTGTACAAGAGTGTGATCGCCTCGCCCAGGCCGTGGCTGATCTGCTTTCTCAGGCCCTCACCCCGGCCCTTGCAAGAGTTTGGGGCGTTTGGGGGGCATTCGGCCGTTTCTCCACTGAGGCCATCCCTACAGTTTTTCTTCTTCTTATCCCTCCCCTCCCCTCCCTTCCTCCCTGCCTGCTCTCTCACTATCCCTCTCTTCCCACCCCCCACCCCCCAATCCCGAACAGCTGGACGCGTATCTCTGCACCTGCCTGCTCCGCTTCTTTCTTCAGGACGGTTCCCTAACAGAGGCCGGGCTGGAACAAAGGGACACGCGTTGGAAGTCTTAATGCCACGTTGTCCTCCGAAAGTGCATGTGTGTTTTGTAAACCTCGGCTGTTATATCCCATCCGCTTCGGTTGCCAGTATGACGGAGGCACCCCGCAAGTGATAGCAAAGCCTCCCTGGTGACCGTGACCGTCCCTGCCCCTGGGGACACCCTGTGCTGGGACGTCCCTGTGCACCTGTAATGTGTGTCCTTACCCTAAGCTCGCAAGTAACACTTAAGGATGTTTTTCTGTTAAAGTAAATAAGTGAACACTTAAAGTACACTAGGATTCTATAAAGATCCGTATACTATGTGTTTTTTTTTTTTAACTTTGTTTATTTTGAGTGAGAGAGAGAGAGAGAACGAGAGCAGGGGAGGGGCAGAGAGAGAGAGGACGAGAGAGAGAATCCCAAGCAGGCTCCGCACATTCTCAAGCAGGCTCCTCACTGTCAACGCAGAGCCCGACGCGGGGCCCAAACTCACGAACTGTGAGATCGTGACCTGAGCCGAAATCAAAAGTGCGACGCTTAACCGACTGAGCCACCAAGGCACCACCCAGGCTTCCCGTGCTGTATTTTCACCTAAGTGTTTTGTTGTGTGGGGGGAAAACTATAGTAAACACAGTTAGTATTTATATATATAAAATATATATGTATTGCGTACATATACTCGGATATCATATATATACGATGTATAATATCATATACGTTATCTTGTTGAATCCTCACCCCGCTTTGAGGCCGATCCAACAATTACTCCTGCTTTACAGATGCAGACACGACAGTGTGCGGAAGGGTGTGCTAAATGCTGTACCCAAAATGATGTGCCCGCATCCCACTCCTTGGTACGTGTAAATGGGACTCGATTTGGAAAAAGGGCGTTTTGCACGCATGAGAAAGGTGAGGGCTTGAGCTAAGAAGATGGTCCTGGATTATTCGACGGGCCCTGACTCCAGTGACGAGCGTCCTTGTAAGAGGCACAGCGTGGAAAGGGCACAGAGAGGAGACGGCGATGCGAAGACGGAAGCGGAGCTTGGAGAGGGGTGGCTGCACGCCCAGGAATGCCAGCAGCCAGCGGCCACTGGAAGCTAGAAGGTGCAAGCAACAAATCCTCCCCCAGAGCCTCCCGGGAAAGGCTGACCCTGCCAACACCTTGATTTTCAACTCCCAGGCCCCAGGATGGTGGAAGAATAGATCCCAGTTGTTTTAAGGCACCAAGTTTCTGGCAAGTTGTCACGGCAGCCTCACGAAGCTCGCGTAGACACTGAGGCTTGGAGGCCTCGGGAGCATGTGCGGGCTCCCGCAGTATGCGTGCCCAGGGCCCTGGGGGGGAGGGTTCGGGGAGGCAGAAGGGGAGTCATAAGCCTCTAGCCCCGGAGAAACCCGCAGTGCCTCCCTGAGGACCGTGGTGGACGTTGTCCAGGGCACGCTCTGAGCGGGGTGCTGGTGACAAGCCTCATGAACAGAGACGTCACTCTGCAGTGTCAGCACGGCAGTGGGGTGGGATGGTGGGGTGGCGGGATGGCTCCAGAGGGTTCTAGAGCCTGGGAAGCCGGCTGTGCTCAGCCCTGCCTCTGTGCAAGCCCCTCCTCACCAGTCCAGCAGGAGGGAGAAGAGGAAGGGCTTTCTCTCCCTCGGCACAGGCGACAACACCCGACACCCGGTGGCCCTGGCTGGGGAACACCACATGAGCTGGTCTAGAGGGCCAGAGAGGTGGCCCCCAGAGAGGGGCAAAGGGCTCGCACTCGGGTTCCAAGGGTCGGCGGGGGAGGTAGAAGGACCACTTCTGTGGCTTCCCAGTCATTCAATCTCTGGGTCTCAGCTTGATTTTCTGTGAAATGGGCTGAATGATAAGGGGGCCAAAACGTGTTGGAGCGTCGCTGTAGCTAAGCCGGCTGCTGATCCTTCTCTCCTTCATCCCCGGCAGCAACATCATGAACTAGTTAACTGGCTTCTTCCTGTTTTCTAGACAGAGAGGCTGTGATACAGAGACGTTCACCCGCAAGGTCAAGAGCTAGGGAAAAGGCCGAGCAAGATTTAAACCGTGCTCTTGACCCCATTCCAAGATCCTAGGAGGGCGACGAGTGAGGAGACGTGTCCAAACCACCCGGTGCATAGTTCGGCCCGGAACACCACTGCGGACCCCGAGGCCCTCTGCCTCGGTCACCTCCTGGATGTGTGCCTTGCCCTCAGCTCAGTGAGGTCTTCACGGAGCCGTCATGGGGCCTCCGCGTCGCCTGCCCCGTGTATGTGTGCGCATGTGACCGTCCCAGTTAACCTGTGCCGGTGGCATCTACCCCTCGCACTTAGGCAACCTCCCTGGGGCTCAGTGCACACCAGTGATGTGCTTGATGCTCAGGGGCGTGGGCCCAGGGGTTAGGACCCTGGAAGAGAGGTTGATGCCTCAGGGGCAAGGAAGCCAGGGTGCCCGTTCCAGAAGCATGCTCTAAGACGGACGATGCAGGCTCTAGGCAGCCACATGAGGAGTATCAGAGAAGGGCCCTCTAAAGCGTGGGGCCCAGGGAAGGGGCCTTAGCTGCCCAGCTCTGAGCACTGTCCTGTGCCAGAAGCTCCATTTCTTCTGGGCTTCAGAGGGAGAGAGAGGTCTTCAAGTACCATCCCAACCCTCCAGACCTTCCACTATATCTGGTGGCAAAGCAGGTCCTGCCTACAACTGCCCAGGGGGAGGGCCAGTGTCGGCCTCTCCCTGTGGTCACACACTGAACTCGAGGCAGCCCAGGTAACAGGTGTTCCGGCTGTTCCTCTCACAGGCCAGCCCGCTCCTCGGACGACAGCAGCTGCTGCCAACTATGTGCCCTGCTCCGAGCACCTACGATGTGCTGCCTACCGCGAGCACCTACTATGCGCCCGGGTTCAAGGTGTTCCTGTTCCCATTTCACAGATGGAGGGACAGCGCTCGCCAGATTTCGCCCAAGAGCTGACGCATGGGGTGTCTCTTCTGGAGACCATGATTCAATAGCCTGTCTTCCCCAAAACGGTTTTATTATTAAAAAAAATACTTTGCATATTCCACTTAGAATAGTAGATATTTCATATCTTTTGCTTATTACAATGCACCGTGCTAAGCATCCATTATTTAACTGTGCACTGGGTGTAATCATTCTTCAGGTACTGGTATGCCAGCAATAATTTACATCCTATGTAAGGAGTCAGGATGGATCCTCTACCTGCGCAGAGAGAGCTGACAGTGGGGCAGAATATAATTGTTCCAAAAAGCCACACTTGATAGCTAATGAATGAGCAGTTGAGGATTAGAGATGGGGAGATCCACCGGCGTTTGTGAAAGGTAAATCAACAATTAGAAGAGGAATATGTTCTGTTGGCTGTCAGGGAAGATTTTCGCCGGGCAAACGGAAAAGATGATTTAGGCTCCAGGGTAATAACAGTGTCTGCTGCAGGTATGGGAGGAAATTCACACTCGTCGATGTGTTGGAGAAACTATTTTTAAGGAAACTTACAAGAAATTCCTCCAGTGCCTTGAAGGTTTCACGAAAGAAATTGGGTGTGCTCGTGCATCGCCTGGCGAGCAGGTGCAGTGTGGCTGGTGCGTGCCTCCTGGTGCCTCGGTGACGGCTCAGCTCCGCGCAGCTCCCATCTCCTCTCTGAGACCAAGGGACGCAGGCTCTAGGGGAGGCTGCTTCCTGGGTGCTCTTGTTTTGGAAGCAGATGGGAACGATAATCCCGGTCACTGCTACGAGCGAGCACGGAGGGTCTTCTGGAATACCGCGCATGACCTGTGATCTCCGTGATGGCGTGGGTGGGGAGGATGCTGAGGCTCAGGGGTTTAGGTACCTGGCCCGAGTCACAAGGCTGGAGCGAGGGGCGGCAGGCTGTCTGACCCCGTCACTGGGTCCTCCCTCTCTCCTGACCTGTGGGTGTTCAGACTCTGTGCAGAGGACAATGGGGCTCTGTGGAGGCATTTTAGGGGTTCTGCAAACACTGAACATTTTCCTGCCACGGAAGGAAAGAGTTAAGCTGCCTGAGCATTTGAATCTACTTTGATTTTACGTATCCGATCTATTACTATGGATCAAGTTCTCCTGTATACACCCAGGCGCACGTGCACGAATTCATACACAACCGGTCACGGTGCGTATGCATGTATGTATACGTGGAGTGTGTGTAGGTGTGTGTGAAGTGTGCGGTCCTGCTGACTGTGCCCCGGTCCCCACCCCGCTGGCGGCTGCAGGTGAGCGAACCCTCTGGCCTGCCCCCTAGTGCCAATGGCCGCCGCAGCCTAGACTCGCCTGGATTTCACTCCCCCGTTTCCCGAGTTCTATGCAAAGGCCCCGCAGAGGCCGGTGAAGTTCAGACTTTGACTGAGAAAGCCTGTTCCTTAAATAAGGTGACATCCCGCTTTCCCCGCCTCCCCCGGTGGGGGCAAAGCATTTTTCAGACAAAGGAAGCCGTGGAGTGGTTTAAAAAATTTAACTTTGTTCATGACAAAGCTCTCTACAGTCACATGGGACACTGACCGGCCTTCTTGGGGAGAAGCTAGTGACCGCCACTGTGCTGCTTCTTTGTTTCCTAGGCAATCGGGGACATGACCTCCATCATATTTCAGTGATGGAGCGGGCACTGAGAGCAGGGACCAGGCATGGCTCACGTTCACGGAGCATGTTCTGGGGACCTGTCTGGGTGCTACATACTCTCCATGCACGTGTTGCTCTATCCGCCCCCACGCCCCCACGATTCAGGATTAATAGGCCTAGTTTTGAACCTGAGGCTTTGAGAGGTCTTACTTTCTATCGCCTCTTCTTTGGCCAGATTCGGACCCAGATTCTTAGGCATTCTGTTTACTCAGCCTCCCTGCTGGATTTGCCGAGGGCGCTTTTGACCCTGACTCTGCGTCGGAGACCTTGGTCGTCTGCTGCAAGTTGTTTTGTCTACCTCCTTTTCCCTGTTTTCAATTTCCTCTAAGTTGGTTATTCCAGGCTTACAGGAAAGCTGCAAGAATTCCCATATTCCCTTTATCAGGTTCCTCGATTGTTCATATTTCCCAGCTTTTATCCTTTTCTTTCTTTTTCGCTCTCTCTTCCTCTCCTGTCTCTCTCTCTCATACACATACTATAATTATGCATATCCACATGCATTTTACCTTCTCCAAACCATTTTAGAAAGAATTGCAGACATGATGCTCCTTTACCCCTAAGTGCTTCAGCCCGTATGTTCTAGACGCAAGGACATTCACTTGCCTAAGCACGGGAATCAGCAAATAGGCAACAATCAGGAAATTGATATCCATACAATGCTGTTATCTAATCCACAGGTTTTATTCCCATTTGGCCGACCATCTGAATAATGTCCTTCAGAGCAATAGAAAACTCCAGAGCACGCATTGTCCTTCGTTCTCACGTGTGTCCAGCCGCCTTTAACAGGACAACCATGCCCCGGGCTTCCTTTGTGTCCATGACACTGACCTATTTGAGGACCACAGGCTGGTTACTCTGCAGCGTGTCCTCAGTGTGGGTTTGTCTGATGTTTTGTTCGGATTCGATTCGGGTTAATGCATTACTGGCAGAAATACCACTGCAGGTGCTTTGTTCTTCTCAGCGGGTCCTATCAGGAGGCGCAGGATGTGGGTTTGTCCTGGGTCGGCCATCCTGACCTAGATCCCTCGGTTATAATGGTGTGGTCTCTCCATACTTAAGTTACACTTTTCCCTTCACAGTTCGTCAGTCGCTTATGGGGAGATGTTCTGAGAGTGAATAACTATCCAGTTACCCCTCGATTGGTCATCTACTTGTTTTAACATCCACTGATGACTCTTGGTTGATTCAATTATTACCATTCTGAAGGTTGGCCAAAGGTATTTTATCTGATTCTGTTAATCCTTCTGCATGAACTGTCTTTCTACTATAAGGAAGGGCGTTTCCCACTTTTCCATCCATTTCAATGTAGCTCATGGATTTTTATTACATCCAGTGTGTTAATGCTTCCCTGGCATTATTCCTTTTGATGCTAAAATGGTCTCGGATGTGACCAGTGGGAGTCCTTTCAACCTGGCTTCTTTGCCGTCTTGATGTGTCTTCATCATTCTCTGGACACCTCCTTACTTTTTGGCACAAGAAGATGTTCTAAGGCTCATCTTGTATTTTCCCTGTTCCAGACCTGGAAGCAACCATTTCTTTAAGGTGTCCTGTTTCTTTTAGTGGAAAATGGCAGATAGAAACCAAGATCCGGGTGATAGGTGTGCTCATCGCTACTGGGGTGTCATTGCTTCTAGACCCTCTGTATGTATATATACGATATCTCTTTCCCCTTCTTTCTCCCCCTCCCTCCTTCTCCTCCTTCTCTTCCCCCTTTTTTAACACAATGACTTCACACTTGCACTTTCAATTCCAATCGAACACTACAAGACTTAGTATATCTCCCCCCTCCTCTCCAATTCCGTAACTCTGTTCTCCAACAATGACAAACCTGGTTCCAATTGTCCACAGTATATTCATTTGTTCAGTTAACAACTACCCGTAATTATTTTTGTCAGCTGTTTGAAGTTTACTTTTACGTTGATTTTAATTGCGCGTGTAATATATGAACATATTATTTTGGAAAAAATATAGGTAAAGTACATTTTTCCCTCCACACATCCCTCCTCGTCCCAGATCCAACCACTATTGTCAACCTCATCTGAACCCTTTATATGTCTACAGAAATTAGAACTGCGATGTTTCAAGTTATTTTCCTATAGACGGTTTCATGGTTTATACTCTGATTGTCAGCATGATTATCTATACAAAAAACCCCAACTTTTGGAGAGTTTTGTGTCAGTATATATTCATTCATTTCAGCTCAATTTGAGATGCTGAACTGTAAGAGCAATAATGTCTGAATGCTATGATTTTCTTTATTTTCTTTATTTATTTTGAGAAAGAGAGAGAGAGCACCAGCAGGGGAAGAGCAGAGAGAGAGAGAGAGAGGGAGAGAGAGAATCCCAAGCACATTCCACGCTGTCAGCACAGAGCCCAACGTGGGGCTCGGACTCATGGGCCATGAGATCATGACCTGAGCTGAAATCAAGAGTTGGGTGCTTAACTGACTGAGCTACTCAGGTGCCCCCTTGACTATTATTCTAGCATGCCCAGTCTATCCCATGCGGTACAAAAAAAAAAAAAAAAAAAAAAAAAAAGGACAACCATCTCATGCACATGTGCAAATATATCCCTAGAGTTACTGCGGAAAAGTGGAATTGTTGCACCTTAAGGCATTCACATTTTGCAGTTAAAGAAACATTGCAAACACCTTTCGAAGTGGCTGCACTGGTGTCATACTACTTGCAATAAATGTTGATGTCTTCTTGGATGTCCCCAGAGGGAGAATGGCCCTTGTCCCTCGGTCAAAGGCAGGAAATGCACTCTTGAGACTTCAGGTACCTTGAAGCCACAGGTATCTTGAAGCATTAGGCTGTGGACAGAGGCTCCACCTAACCCTCAGTTAGAGCAGGTGGCTGGCTGGGGTAATGCGTGTGTGTGTGAGAGGAGGGCTCTTTCAGATCATATAGTATAATAACATAGTTTTCAGCTATAGCATATATCTTACACACCCAGAGGCACTTGTCTCCAACAACAAAGACCTGCAGGAGTTTTTTTCTTCCTTTCTTCTTCCTTTCCTTTCCTTTTCTTTCCTTTCCTTTTCTTTCTTTCTTTCTTTCTTTCTTTCTTTCTTTCTTTCTTTCCCTTTTCTTTCTTTCTTTCTTTCTTTCTTTCTTTCTTTCTTTCTTTCTTTTTCTTTCCTTTGCCTATTTTGCAGTTGGGTTAGAGGAGGTAATGGCAACTTGAAACCTATCAGCACCAACAGTTCCTGTAAGAATGGCTTCTTGTTTCCTAGTCTAATTCACAGGAACAATGGCCCTTCTATTTGCCATTTTTCTTTTACAGGACTATTTCTTTTAAAAATTTTTTAATGTTTATTTATTTTTGAGAGAGAGAGATACACACACAGAGCACGAGCATCAGGGAGGGCAGAGAGAGAGGGAGACACAGAATCCGAAGCAGGTTCCAGGCTCTGAGCTGTCAGCACAGAGCCCAATGCGGGGTTCAAAGCCATGATCCCTGAGATCATGACCTGAGCCAAAGTCAGATGCTTAACCGACTGAGCCACCCAGGCACCCACCCCCCCATATGACTATTTCTGCACAGCATATAATTGTAGCCACTCACACATCCAATGAGAAAGGGGAGGCAGGTTTTCCCATTTTGCAAGGTCCCACAGCCTACATTGGAACCAGGACTCAAACCCAGACCTTCAGATTCCAATATGTAATTTAATTTAGTTTTTGAAGACTATTTTAAATAAGATTTTCTTCTTTTCTGTTGACTCATAATAACTGAAACATAGAGAACATAGGGAGAACAATTTTAAAATCACTTATAATCAACACTGTCACCCAGAGCTAACCACCATGAATATATTCTTATGTACTTTATACACATAACAAAATTATATAGGGTTTTTATATTGTAAGCATTTTTTAATTATTAACTTTTCTTGGTAAGAGTTCAAGTGTATTGTATTACACCCCATCACATGGATGGATGGTACTTTGGGTCATCATTCACAGTCGGATTTAGGTTAGTTTTATGCTGTCACTGTTATATATAAAGTTTCCAATACTATCCTTGAATGCAAATGTTTAACAAGAGCACTAAAAGTGGAGTGAAATAATGGACCAAAACTTGTATACGTGTTTAGGCTCTTAATATCGAAACACCCAATTCTGCTCCAACAAAAGACTACTTGGAGACCACTAAGGGGTGGTCGCAGCCCTGTATGCGGCTGCCTTCACGTACATCAAACATAAGAAATCATGATTGACTAGAGATACATCAAATTTCCAAATGCAGATGAGGAAAACAGAGCTGGCAAGGTGAAGTGAGCTTCCTAAGGTCACAGAGAGGGGATTCAGCTCCCATTCCCACTGCTCGATGAACATGAGTCAGCTGCTCCCCCATATCATCTGCACATGCCCGCCCTTGGCAAACGAGGCATGGAGCCCCTGAGGATGATATCTTGTGTCAGTTGGACATGCTTCTGCCCCCATCACCTCCGCTTCTGCTATTTGAGATCATTCATCCCTTATGCAGGAAGCTGGATAGTCACCCCTGCGATACCAGCCTCCACCGCTCACCTCCCTCTGACCCGGCAACGTTCTGAGCATCCTATGATATAGGATATGATGCCTGATGTGATGATTGGTGAGATACAGAGGGACCCGGTCTACGCAGCCTCACCCAGGGGTGAGTGGATAGATGATAGGAGTGACTAAGGCAAAAATGTCACGGACTTGTTTTGAGAGGTGTTTGTAAATGAGTAACAGTATAATCACGGGTTGAGTTAATGGCATATATTCGGAATACACTAGGTGCCAAGGCTGTAACTGTGCTAAGATCAGGCTAAGCACGTTAGGGTTGTGGTTCCTCTAAATGTAGTGAAGAACATTTGGTAATTGACCAATAGAAAGTACCATAATGTACTTCTTTTAGTCCACATAAAGGAAATAGCCATATAACTATATGAACATTCTTATCATTTTTATTGACGGCTTCAGAGAAGTTGGTTTTGAAGAGCTTTCTAGAAGAGGCAAATTTTAAGTGAAGATTTGAAAACCAGTGTGGCCGTGTGTGAAAGGAGACCACTGGCTACCTGAGTAGGTAAGTAAGGCAGTTAAAGAGTATGACCTAAAAGTTCCCTGGGAAATAAGATTGCCTGTGTAATTATGTGGGCTACATCCTTTGAATGATTGTCTACTTAGAGTCAGATAAGGTGGTACCACAGGGGAGATCACACAATGGAAGAAGAACACGTGGGTCCAATGAACCTCACAGGTTTCTGGAATAGCTCAACATTCTCCAAGCTTCCATGGTGAGGAGTATCACTACCTTGGCAATTCTGATTCAGCTGGGTCAGAAGGGCACTTGGGAATGTATGTTGTAGCAAGCATTCCAGGAGATTCCTATTACCAGTTTGAGAAACACTTGACAACTAGTGAAGACAATTTTGAGCAGATCTTTTCAAACGCTGATGACCATAAAATCACCTCTGGATCTTGTGAAAGTGCACATCCTGAATCCGCACATCTGGGCTGGGACCTGAACCTCTGCATTTCCTAGAAGCTATAAGCAGGTGATCTTGACGCTGCTCCTCTAAAGACTTCATTCTGAAAAGCAAGAATACAGATGAGGAGTCTCAAACAGGTGGCCCATGAGCTACATACGGTCATAGTTATGTTTACACCTCTTTCAAGTTTTATTGGCAATATTAAAAAATGGAAGAGTCCCACTTCTAAACCTTGATGAAGTAACTGGAACCACACTGGCTCTCTCACCATGAACAACTCGAAAACTAGACACAATATATGAAAACTCTTTTCAGGCAATACAAAATAGATGACATAAAGCAGTGCTTCCTGAAAGAAGGGAAACTCAAAGAGATAAGCTCCCTGGTCACTTAGCCCTCTGCCTGGGGACAAGTTACAAACAGAGCACAGTAGACTGGTGTCTAAACGGCACATAGCAGTCCTTCGAAGCGCAGCAGACACAGGTCAGAGTTTGGGTCACCCCAAACACCTGGAGTCTGCACAGTGGAACCTCAGAGAAAGAGGACTGTGCATGTGTATGGGGG
The DNA here is from genome assembly GCF_028749965.1 of Puma concolor. Lineage (NCBI taxonomy): Eukaryota > Metazoa > Chordata > Mammalia > Carnivora > Felidae > Puma > Puma concolor. The sequence goes on along the minus strand of NC_141681.1, from coordinate 41,252,035 downwards.
GTGCTGCCTAAGGTCATGGCCAAGAGCCAGGCTGCACATGCATAGAGAAGATTACCCAGCGCTTATCAGAGAGAAATTGCTAAGGACTGAAATCAGGACAGAGAGCCTAGGGTTGAACAGTGATGGTACAAGAGCAGTCTTGTGTGGCGACTTGACCTTTCTACTTCCGCTCATCTTTGAATACACGGTGGAGTCATTCAGAGGCTATATGATGTGTTGTATCATAACAGATTGATGCGGAATCAGATATGAGACTCTACTGTCTTTTATTTATTAAGTCAGAACACTACTCTGTAAAAATATTAAATTATGCCATTCTCTCATTAAAATTTCTCCTAAATACGGATTTTCCTTTAAGAATGTTATTCAGGCTGGGGCACCCAGGTAGCTCAGTCAGTTAAGCATCCGACTCTTGATTTGGGCTCGGGTCATGACCTCAGGGTTCATGAGATCAAGCCCTGCATTAGGCTCTGTGCTGCTTGGGATTCTCTTCCTGTCTCTCTGTCACTCTCCCATTTGTGCTCTCTCTCTCTCTCAAAAAGAAATAAACTTAAAAAAAAAACATTTTTTTTCTTGTTTTACATCTATTTTTACATTCTATTTTAAACATCTAAAGGCCATCTCCCCCCGCTCCTCTTCCTCTTCTTCCTCTACATGTCAATAAGTAAATCAATAGGTAAATATATTTAAGAAGTTCTCAGTTGTATAAAAAATAAAAAATAAAATAAAAAAAAATTTATTAAAAAAAAGAAGTTCTCAGTTGTAATTTCTAATATAGTAAATGTCAATAGATATAGCTCCATTTCTTTGGAGTTCTTGGAATTTTTAAAGGGAATATTGAGATGAAACCTATGAGTATTAGTACTTTTGCCAACATAGAGTTGCAGTCCCAGATTGAGAAGATAATGATTATGGGCAGATCAAAATTTTGAGAATTAATGACTGAAAACTTAGCAAATTGGATAAAATGCAGTGACTTAAGTTAGAAAAGTTTAGTCAACCCTAAGAAAGATAAATAGAAAGTAAACCATCAGAGTCAAGTTGCCTAAAACCAAAGCTAAGAAAATTTTGCAGGGCACCAAGTGGCTCAGTCAGTTAAGCATCTGACTCTTGGTTTCGGGTCAGGTCATGATCTCACAGTTCGTGAGTTCGACCCCTACCTCAGGCTCCACACTGACAGTGCAGAGACCACTTGGGATTCTCTCTCACTTCCTCTCTCTCCATCCCTGCTGGGTGCTCTCTCTCTCTCTCTCAAAATATATAAAATAAACTTAAAAAGAATTATCAAAAAAAAAAAAAAAAGAAAAAAGAAAAAAGAAAAGAAAATCTTGCAAGCAGCCAGATTAAAAAATATGCATTATGCGGCGCCTGGGTGGCTCAGTCGGTTAAGCGTCCGACTTCAGCTCAGGTCACGATCTCGCGGTCTGTGAGTTCGAGCCCCGCGTCGGGCTCTGGGCTGATGGCTCAGAGCCTGGAGCCTGTTTCAGATTCTGTGTCTCCCTCTCTCTCTGCCCCTCCCCCGTTCATGCTCTCTCTCTCTCTCTGTCCCAAAAATAAATAAACATTAAAAAAAATAAATAAATAAATAAAATAAAAAATAAAAAATATGCATTATGTACAGGGGAAAATTAAGAAGGAGAACTAACTGCTGACTTCACATCTCAAACAACAGAGACTAAGCCACAGTTGAATTATAGTTTTAAAATGTAAAAGAAAAAAAAATATTCTGTCAACTAAGATTTTATATCCATCAAAAATTACCTCCCCAAAGAGGATGAAATAAAGATATTCTCTAAAAAGCATAAGTTCTTAAAATGTATTGTTAGAATACCTCTACAATACAAAATGCTTAAAGATGTTATTCAGACTGAAGGGAATGCTATGAAATGTAAATTTAAATCTGCATGTAAAGAATAAATGGTACCATAGTTGGAAATGAACCTCTAAAATAAAGTCTATATTTTTTTCTTTTTATAATTTAAATTTCCTTAAAATAAAACAGATTATTTAAAACAAAAGTAATAACATAATAGAGTGTCATTTAACATATGTGAAGGAATAAAAGATAAGACAACTGCAGAAAGGGTATGAATAAATAAATGAAGTTACACTATTGTGAGGTTATTTTATTGTAATATAGGGAGGGTAAAGTATCAGATATGAAGTATGAAACACAAAGAGCTATAATATTGACCCTAAATAGATACTGGTAATTTGTACATGCATCTTATTAACCTTGTATCAGCCACACACACACACAAAAGGTCTCACTAAAAACCCAATAGAGAAAATAAAATGGATCCCTAAAATATGTGGTAAACCTAAAAGAATGCACTACATGACCAACAAAAAAGAAAAAAAAAAGTAGACGAGATAAATGGAAACGGAATGGTAAAATGGCAGATTTAACCCTCAACTGATCCATAGTTACATCGAATGTGAATGTACTAAGCACTTCAGTTAAAAGAAGGAGATTTTTGACTGGAATAAAAGCAAGAATCAATGACCTGCCTTCAATAGAGATACATTTTAAGTATAAAGAACAAGGCAGATTGAGGATGGAAAAGACACACCGCACAAACAGTAAACATAAGAAAGCTGGCATAGTTTTAGGTGTATCAGACAATTTGCTTTCAAGAAAAAGAATATTATAAGAGGTAAAGAAAGACATATAATAATTAAAGGAATAATTTACTAGGAAGATAGAATAATTTTATGTATGCTCTTAATCATAGAGCATGAAAATTCATACAGAAAAAAAATTAACAGAAATAAAGGGGGCAATGGACACATCCACAATCATGGAGAAATTTAATATTCCTTTCTCAGTAATTGACAGAAATACACAAACTGTTGATAAAGATATAGAAGACCTAAGCAACAATATCCACAAACTTTATATAATTGACATCTATAGAAATATACCTAAGCACCTGGAGAATACATATTTTTTCGAATGTACATGGATAGTCACTAAGATAGTTCATATTCTAGGTCATAAAATAAGTGTCAACAAAATTTTTGAATATTTCAGTCTTACAGAGTCACTTTCTGACCATAATAAGATTAAATTAGAACGCAATAAAAATGTAATATCCAGAAAATCTCCAAATCTTTAGAAATACAATAACAATTTTCTTGAAAACATTTTTTAAAATATTTATTTACTTTTTAAGAGAGACAGAGCATGAGTGGGGAAAGGGACAGAGACAGAGACCCAGAATCCAAAGCAGGCTCCAGGCTCTGAGCTGTCAGCACAGAACTGGACTCAGGGCTCAAACTCACCAGCTGTGAGATCATGACCTGAGTTGAAGTTGGATGCTCAACTGACTGAGCCAACCAGACGTCCCTAAAAATAACAATTTTCTGAATAATCCATGTCAATAAAAATCCCAAGATAGGGGCACCTGAGTGGCTCAATTGGTTAAGTTTCCGACTTCGGCTCAGGTCATGATTTCATGGTTCGTGAGTTCAAGCCCCACATGGGGCTCTGTGCTGACAGCTCAGAGCCTGGATTCTGTGTCTCCCTCTCTCTGCCCCTCCCCTGTTTGCACTCTGTCTCTGTGTCTCAAAAATAAATAAACATTAAAAAATTTGTTACAGGGGCGCCTGGGTGGCGCAGTCGGTTAAGCGTCCGACTTCAGCCAGGTCACGATCTCGCGGTCCGTGAGTTCGAGCCCCGCGTCGGGCTCTGGGCTGATGGCTCAGAGCCTGGAGCCTGTTTCCGATTCTGTGTCTCCCTCTCTCTCTGCCCCTCCCCTGCTCATGCTCTGTCTCTCTCTGTCCCAAAAATAAATAAAAACGTTGAAAAAAAAATTAAAAAAAAATTTGTTACAAACAAAAACAAACCCCAAAATATCCCAAGATAAATTAAAAACGTTTTGAATATAATGAAGATGGAAATATAACATGTAAAAATTTGTAAGGTGCAGCTAAAGCAATACTTAAAGTTTATACCTTTAAATGTCTATATTAGAAAAGAAACAAGGCTTAACCTCAATTATGTGTTTCCATTTTAGAAAGATAGAAAAGGGAAGTGAAATAAGCCGAACACAATAGAAGAAAAGAATTAATAGATATAAGAGCAGACATCAATGAACAAGAAACATACACACAGAGAAAATTAACAAAGCCCATAGGTGGTCCTTGGAAAAGATGAATAAAATCAATAAACTTTTAGCAGGAGGAATTGATGAAGAAAGAAAGAAGCCAAATTACCAATATTGGAAATACAAATGAGGATATTAATACCTACCCTATGAAATATCAGTACATGTCCAAAGTAATAAAACTACACATCCCAAAGCGTAAGAAATAATAATAATAATAATGACTAATATTAAAGAACATAATAATAAGAAAATATTATGAAGAACTTTATGCCAATACATTTAACAGCTTACTGAAATGGACAACTGCCTTAAAAAACCACAATCTTATAAAACTTAATGAAGAGGAAATAACAAATTTGAATAATCCTATATATATTTAAAGAATTGGATTTATTAAAAAGAAATCCCACAAAGATAATTCCATGTCACAGCAATTTGCTATTAAACTCTATCAACCATTTACAAAAGCAATAACAACAACATTGCACAAACTTTTCTCAAAAACATAGGAGGGACAACTTTCCAACAGGCGTTATGAGACCAACATAATCTTGATATCAAAAGCTGACAATGTCATTGGAAGGAGAGGAACTTGTAGACCAATATGTCTCATGAGCATACAAACAAAAATCCTCAACAAAACATCAGTGAACTGAATTCAGCAGTTTATAACAGGCATATGCTAGGATTATGCAACCTTGAAGAAAAAAATCAATTCAAGAACACATCATAGTATAAAGCAGAAAAGTCACAAAATCATCTCAAATAGATGAGAAAAATAAGTTAATGAAATATAAAACCCATTCGTAATAAAAACTATTAGCAAATTGCAGATAGAAGGAAACTTTCTCAACTGGATGCTGGGGATCTATGAAAATCATAGAGCATCCATCATTCTTAACGGCTAAAGACTGAATGTTTTCACTGTAAGACTGGGAATGAGACAAAGGCGTTTAATCCCATCATTTCTCTTCAATATTGTACTGGATGTCCTAGCTAGAGCAATAAGGCAAGAAAACCAAATAAATACATAAATATTGAAACAGAAGAAAGAAAACATTATTTCTTAACAAATGACATGGTTTTTTGCATAAGAAATCCTAAGGAATTTATAAAAACCTACTAGATTAAAAATTTATTTAGCAAGGTTGCAGAATACCAGGTGAATATGCAAAATTAATTGTATTTATAGATAAGCAATAAAGATTTACAAAGTAAATTAAAGATAAAATACTTAGGAGTAAATTTTGTAAAAGCCATGTGAGATTTCTACATTGAAAACTATAAAACATTACTGAAAGAAATTAAGGAAAATCTAAATTAATGGAAAGATATATCCTGTTAATGGATTGGAAGATTAGATAGTGTTAAGACGTCTGTTTCCCCAAATTGATCTATAGATTCAATGAAATTCCAATCAAAATCTCAGCAGGCTTTTTCTTTTGTATAAATTAACAAATGATCCTAAAATTTATCTGAAAAGACAAAAGATCTAGAATAGCAAAACAATTTTTAAATAGAACAATGTTGGAGGACTCGCACTAATCGATTTCTGGGATGCTGTAGACACTAGGTGTTTGCGCGGAACAGAAGTAAACCACAACCCTTTCCACACTTTGTTCTCAAGAAATAAATTGAAGTGGGTCATAGATTTGATCATCAAAGTTAAAAGTATAAAACGAACAGAAGACAACGTACGAGAAAACTTTGCCTCTCGGGGCCAGGTAAATATTTATAAGGGCACAAAAAGCCTTAGTTAAAGAAAGAGGACAGACTGTACTTCACTAAAATTAAAATTGTTTGCTTTTTATTTATTTTTTAAAAATTTTTTACATTGATTTATTTTTGAGAAACAGAGTGAGACAAAGCGTGAGCAGGGGAGGGGCAGAGAGAGAAGGAGACACAGAATCTGAAGCAGGCTCCAGGCTCTGAGCACGCGGTCAGCACAGAGCCCGATGCGGGGCTCGAACTCACAAACTGTGAGACCATGACCTGAGCCGAAGTCGGACGCTCAACCAACTGAGCCCCCCAGGTGCCCCAAATTGTTTGCTTTTTAAAAGACGTTGACAAAGAAAGGAGATATCAAATCACAGACTGGGAGATACTATTTGCAACACATGTATCTGAAAAAGGACTTGTCTTCAGATTAAGTAAAACTCTCTTTGAACTCAGTCATAGGAAGGCAAACCAGTACTAAATAACAGGCAGAAGATTTGAACAAACAGTTCACAAAAGAAGATATACAGATGGCCCACGAGTACATGAAATGCTGCTCAGCACCGATAATTATTAGGACAATGAAAATCAAGAGGAGATACCACTCCCAAGAGAATCTTGAAATGACTAAAATTATGACTACGATGGCTAATGACTAAAATTAAAAAGATTGATGATACCAAGCGTCCATAAGAATGTTGAACAGCGGGAGCTCTCCTTTACTACTGGGCCAGTGGCGTGGACTGGGGAGTGTAAATGGTTGTGCTCATTTTTGAAGACTGTTTGGCATCTTCTTATAAAAGTAAGCATACACCTGCCGAATCAGCAATTCCGTTCCTAGGTTTTTACCCAAGAGAAATAAAAATACATGCTCATGAAAAGACTTGTCCAGAATTGTTCATATCGGCTTTTTTGGTAATATCTCAGATAGGGAGAGAATCCAAGAGGGGATGGTTAAACAATTATGACATTCTTATGCGATGGAATTCAGTCATAAAAAGGAACAAACTGTCACTACAGATCACAGCATGGATGGATCTCCCAGACATTAAGTGGAGTGGAAGAAACTCAATAAATAAGAAAATGATTTGTAATGATTCCATTTGTTTCAAACGCCCAAATAGGCAATACTTATCTGTGGGAATGGAAACAAACCAGTGTCTGACTGGAGCTATGGTGGGGTGAGGAGACTGATTTCAAGGTGCAGGAAGGAACATTCTGGGGAGACAAAAATGTTCTGTAACTTGATGAGGTTGCTGGTTGTCTGGGTGTATACTATGGTCAAACATCATTGACCTCCACACATAAATTGTGCAAATTTTACTATTATAAATTGACCTGAATAAAATCCAGTTTTTAAGCTGGGGCATTTAAGATAAAAATCCGAGTTGCAAGGTTCTCTTGAAGAGCCAGACCTGGGCAGGCAACACTCAGGTAGAGCTAAGCCACGGCTCTTCCAGTAAGATAGCACAAGGGTCTCTCTGAAAGTCCCTGTGGGTCCCCTCCCATTCACTCATGCTGCCATTTTTGTTCTCTGTTGAATGCTTTTAGGTCTCTGCTCTTAAAAAAAAAACAGTTTGTTTATTCGTTCATTGATTTATTCCGCCAGAAATTGTTCGTCGTATATGTTGTGCATCCCCTGGATTGGCCATTTTTTTCTTCCTGAGATCAACCCCCCTCTTCGTTGGAGCTCCCGGGGACCGAGTGAACTTAACAGCATTACCAAGGCCATGCCCACAGACCCTCCCCCGAGCTTGCCTGCCTTTGGCTCAGGGGGCTAAGGCCCCATGTTTTGGCTTCTTTGGAATAAGGGAGAAAGGTCAAGAAGGAGGGAGGCGGGGTCACTCTCTTCCGAACATCTCTGCCTCCTGGGTCTTTTCCCCACCATCAGCTCTGGATGGAGGAGCGTGTGACAGAGGTCGAATTATAGAAAACCCAATCAGGGCCTATAAATCAGGGTCTGGAGTTAAAGAAAAGTGGGATTTTATAAAATGGATCATTATTGTATGGCTTTGGCTGTGTAAATCAGTCAGTTGTAGCTAAAGTGTGAAGTGAATGCCCTTAAATCAGAATATTTTCTTTAGAAATTCCTGGGCACGGCCTGTAAAGCTGCCGTAGGTTCCGTAAGCTCCGATTGGAGTTATGTAAATCCATTGCCTCCCCTATAAAGCAGTTGAATGTTTTAACTAAATCTAATTCTTAAAATAATGATTTCTGAATCAAAACTTTGCTGGGAAGATTTACAGGCGAGTTTTATAAATCAGCGGCAAGATATATAACTCAGATAGTGAGAAGTGCAGATTTATAAATCCAACTTGTAAATCAGGAGAAAAAACATCATGTTTTACACTAAATAATATTTTTACAAATGGCACCTCATACATCATGCAATTGCCACAAATCTTTCACACTGGAGTCAGGCTACATAATACACGGCTGAATCACAAAGGAAATTGAGGCCTGGGTGGTGATGTCGGGATGAAGACGTGGGGTTTGGAAAAAACGCTCCTCCATCCCCTTCATCACTAGAGATGGGCGAGGGGCTCTGGAACCTGTCATTTCCCCCTGGAAGCCTGGTTGCTGCATGGCTGTGGGTGAATGTCATCCGTTTTATTTATTTATCTATAAATTGCAGACAATAATCCGTTTGCCACAGGATTGTTGTAGGGATTAAATGAGATAATATCTGTAAAGCAATGAGCTCAGTGTCTGGAAAATACTGAGCGCTTCATAAATGTTCGTTTTTATCTATGGATATATTATCAGATTCATTATTATTATTACTATTATTATTATTATTATTATTTTCAGTCTCCATCAATTTCTCATTCTAAGCCTTGTAAAAGAAGAAGCTTTGGGGAACTGGGGGTGTATTAGATTTGCTCATTCCAGGGCAGTGGAGCCTGGAAGCTGGCTGATGCCCTCCCTACCCAGAGGCCTTAGGCAGGATCGTTTTTCCCAGTATTCCCCAGTTTCTGGCTGCAAGAACTTCCCAGAAAAAGGGTCTTTGAGGTCATTTGTTGAGACTTGACTTCCATGCAGAATTTAAATGAAAGCTAACGTTTTTAAGAAGCTTGTTACAAAAGTAATACATTTTTATTGCAGAATATTTGGAAAATAATGAAAATCACCAATACTCTTACCACCCAGAGATAATCACTGATAACTTTGTGGTTATCCTCTTAAGGTCTTTTTCTATGCATACATTTACATACATACATTTTTTAAAAAACAAAACAAAACAAAAAAGACCACGCCGTACAGGTTGTTTTGCAACTGTTCCCCCCCCTCCACCACCACCCCCGGTTTAACTATATATTGTGAACCTTTTCTAAAGTCACTAAATAGTTCTCAGTATGATTTTTTTTTTTTTATGACTGTGGATTATACTGCACCATAATTTATTTAACCGGTTCCATATTGTCAGACATTTATTTTGTTTTTAATTTTTTGCTATTATAAACAACCTTCCAGGGAACATCTTTTAAATAAATTTCTGCAGTTATTTATGATTATTTTCTAAGGGTAAGTTCCTAGGAGAGGGATTGCTGTGTAAATGGGCTGTGCACATTTTTAAGAATTTTGCCAAGTTACCCTCTGGAAAGCTCGTATCCCTTGCAGCTCATTCCAGCAATCTACGGGTGCCCATTTCCCCACGCTCTAGACAATCTTTTTTCTTTTTTTAAACTGTCAGTGTAATAGCTGAAAAATTGTGTTTCACTATTGTTTCAGTTTGCACATCTTTGACAGCTTGCAAAGTTAAACATTTTTCATATTTTTGCCGTTAGTACTTCCTTTGTGAATTTCCTAATCATGTCTTTTGTCCACATTGACATTGCCGAGCATTAAGAACATTAACTCTTTGTTACATAGGTTGCAAATATTTTTTGTTCTCCGTTTGTCATTTGTTCTTAAGTTTTGCTTCCGGCACAAGACTTTAATTTATTTGTGGTTAATTCTATTAATATGTTACTTTATGGTAAAATACCCTTTAAAAGATTGCTCCCAGCATGAGATTAGATAAACTCGTACCTATCTTTACTTCTAGTTCTTTTGTGTACGTACTTTACAATTTTTAATCCACCTGAAATTTATTTTGGGATGTTGTGTGAAGTTGTGATCAATTTATTCCCGGGATTTTATGATTGTCCCCTCATCATTTCCCCTAGAGATTTGAAATATCCCTCCTACCATGAATGAAATTCTTACATGTTCTTTATACCTGCTTATCTGTGGGCTCACTACCACTCTTTTTTAATGATTGTGGTTTTAGAATCTATTTTGATATCCATTTGTGCCAATGTCCCTACTATTTCTGCTTCGTAAAATCCTACTTGATTATTTTGTTCCTTCATTCTTCCAGTTGACTTGGAAGAATGACTTGGAATCATTCTGTCAAGTTTCAAGGAAGATTTATTAACGTTTGGATTGAGGGCACCTGGGTGGCTCGGTTGGTTGAGCGTCTGACTCCGGCTCAGGTCATGATATCGAGGTTCGTGAGTTTGAGCCCCACATGGGGCGGTCTGCTGTCAGAGCAGAGCCAGCTCTGGATCCTGTGTCCCCCTCTCTGTCCCCCTTCCCTGCTTGCGCTCTCACTCTCAAAACTCAATAAACATTAAAAAAAATGAAAAATAAAATTTAGATTGGAATCACAACAGAGTTGTAATTGGAGTGACTTGACACCCTTATAAATGTTAGCATTCCCTTCTAGAAACATTCCCTTCTAGAAACATTCCCTTCTAGAGGCATGTGCACCTCTTACTTTAGTGTTCCTGCGTCTACCCCCATAAAACTTTTCTTTCTACTCCCTTCCAAAGCCACCAGGTCAGAATAGCTTCCCAACCAGGTAGGACTGGTATTGTTTGATTCTGTTTCAGTTGAATTTGGAATTCAAAGGTCTCGACGAGGAGACGATGGAAAGAGATTAGGATTTAAGGTGAGGATCACAAGAATGTTGGTGCCTCTTCTTTGTGAGTGCCAGCTTCCAGGAAGGTTCCGGAGACTTCAAACACCAAATGACGCTATGGTCACAGACCCCTGGGAGACGCTTTTGCTCAGGCTCTACGTAGCATCCTGGCAGCATCACTGAAGGTCACAGTTGGAACTCTGAACCACTGCTCTTTGAAATCCTCGGTGGGAAGGGGTTGGCAACCTTCGGTGTTGAAATATCCCAAGTGAAGGACGTTTGCCCTTACACTTTTTATGGAAACAAACACTGCTGGGCTCCCTCGACCCTCCCTCCGACTCCCCAATGAATCATGGCCTTGTGTGAACCATGGCCTTGTGTGCCATGAAAACACTTGAAGTGCCGGAAGATGACCCATTCCATGGAGAACGCTGTGGAGCAGAAGGCAGTTGGGAGACAATTCGGTTGTCCAGATGGGACGTGACAGCATTATGGACTGGTTGGGGGTGGTGCTGATGGAGGGAAGGTCACGGTGTTTAAGTACACCTCGATAATGGAATCGATAGGATCAATGCAGTTAGAAAGGTAGGTGTGGAAGATGACCCCCAGGGCTCCGACATAAGAGACTGGGCGATTGCTGAGATTTGAAGCTGGGGTAGGAGATTTGAGGGCAGCGGGAATAAGGCTGGCCAAACTTGAATTAGTCCAGATTCCCTTGGACCACACGACACAAACTCACTTCCTCCAAACTCTCCCAAGTGAACAAGAGTCTTGGCTTATGTGTGAAAGGTGCAGGCGTGGGGCTGGCTACCAGGTCCAGGCACCTGTTGTTGGAATCAGGAGCCTCTCTCCTCTCTCCTCTTGTCTACCCTTCTGCTGCTCTCCTCCTTCTCTTCCTCTTCCTCCCCTGCCTCCTCCTCCTCCTTTTTCCTCTTCTTCCTTCTTTCTCTCTCCTGTGTTTTCTCTGTATTACCTTCCCTCTCAGGCATGCTTTCTCCAAATATGTGACAAAGTTGGCTCAACCGACTCAGGCTTAGATTCTACCTATTGGAGGAAACCTTCTTTTCCCCCGCAAAGCACCAACAACATTGGTGGATATGAATGTTCTTGACTGATTTTTGACTGAATACCTCTCTTTATACAAATCAGACTCTGGGTTCACCAGCCATATGATTAACCACAGGGAGAAGGAGCTGCAAAGGGATGGTTCCAAAGGGGGAGACTGAGTACTGCTATCAAAACAAGACATTGATTGGACAGGCAAATCACAGATGCCTACAATTTGCCGATAGATGGGCGGCCTTGTAATTTATTGTCCAAAACGTGGTTGAACATGAAAGGGGTGTTATGGATAATTACGCCAGGTCAAAAATGTAAAAAGAGACTCTCCTGAGCAAATGGAGACAGATGGTCACCTTAGCGACAGCATATACCGGTCGAGACGTTGACTAGTGGTTGGTGCTCAGATGAGAGGAATGGGATGGGACAGAGGATTTGGGGTAGTTGGCACGAGCTGTCCCGATGGAATTGTGAGGAAAAATGCCAGTTTGGAGGGGTTGAAGATTGAAGAGGTGAGGTATCGGGGACAGCATGTGACCACACCTCTCTTAAGCTGCATTGGGAAGGGCAGTAGAAAGATGAGGGAAGAGCAGAAGGAAAATAAGAACGGGAGACTGGTGGAAACTTTCGGAGGGAGAACCAGTAACTGTTGAAGGAAGCCCTGAGAAGGCGGGGAGAGAATGGGTCCTCAGGAAGGAGGAGGGCCAGCTTCACCCTTGTAACAGGAGACAAGCAGGGGACGCGGGGCAGGTGCAGGAGGACTGATAGAATCCGTGCTGGGCAGATGAGAAGCTCCTACGTGATGGCTTCTCATTCCTCCATGAAGTACAAGACAAGACTACCTGCCAGGATTGGCGTTTGAGGCCAAAAGAAGGGTTGAAATCGTCTCTGGGGCAAGAGGGTTGGCAAGAAAGACATAGTGAGATTGCTGTGCAGGTACCCTGGAGGGCCCAGACGAGGCAAAGAATGAGAACGGTTCTCTAATGAAGACATCTAAGGAGGTGGCAGTGTCTGGTAAGGCTGGGGGAAATACATTCAGCCCATCCTCACAGGGATGGCTGCAGACCACTCCCTTCATTCTCCAGGGCACCAAAGAGATCAGCACATTTTCCGTCCCCAAGCTCTAAGACTGACTCGGCGTCAGATTTCTTATAGTGCCATTCAACAGGCTCCAATGGTCGAACTCCGTGGGCATCTCATGGAAGGGGGCCTCACTTCTAAATGAATTTTCATGAAGGAGACACATTTTGTGAAACCACCTTTTGAGTTTTAGGAGGTTGCTGAGGTCCGGGGCGAGGTAGAATTGGCCCCGATTCACATGTCTGGACTCACCTTCTCCAGAGGTCTTTAGCCATACATAGCAGTGGTTAAAAGCGGCTCCTGGAAGCTCCATGAGGACAGGAGTGCTGGGGGCATCGCTACGTGCCTGCAGGGCGTTGACACTCTGCTTGGCACATAGAGGGTGCTTAGTATTTGTTGAACGAGTGTGAGCACTCTGGAGCCTGTTCTGAACAGATTGATGGGTGGAGACGTCCAGTTACACTGACCTTTAGCCCACACGTGGAAGCTGGAGACTTTGTGTTTTCATCCCCGCTGGTAGTTTGCCATTTAAGAAATTCATGTTGAGTGCTATCACCGCCAGCCTTTGAGCACAGTGTCTTTTCTTGATTGACATTTGATGAATTAAATACAGTTTTCAAATGAAAATATTGCAAAAGGAAATTGGGACAGATGTGGCTTATTTATGATGATGATGACCATTTGCATGAAACTAAAGGGATCTTTCTTCTACACGCGATCTACTTGCTGAGTCTGCTAAATAGCAACAACCTGATTTAACATCTGGGGTGTTCTCGAGCCCTAAGGCCAGAGAATGAGAATCCCAGGTAGCATTGACCCACCACGTCTGGCTTCTGTGAGGTCCCATCCGCTGCACAGGGACCTGCCTGACTAAAGCACAAGGGATCACAGCCCAAAAGTCATGGGTGGAGACATCCTCAGGGTGGTTGTCTCCACAACAAACGTCACTGGAATCTTCCCTTTACCCGCCCCCCCTTCAGAATGCCAACGTGATTATGCATCGAGCTGTTGCTATTTACAGAGCTCTTAGCACAGAGAGCATTACACAGCCAGTGACACAGAATTACAACCATCTAGACATATGGTTTGGATAAACAGAGCACAAAGCGCAAATTAACCATGGTTGACTATAACTCCCTCTCTCTATTCCCCAGGGAGGGACTTTAGTGAAACTCCCAGTCAGAGAAAGCAATACGTATCAGAAAGGATAGTGCACACGGCATGGTTTAGACAAATGCTAAGCCTTATTTAATGCTTTTCATGGTGCCAGAACACAATGGCACCAACCTGTCTAGGAAAAGTTATAACTCTGTGCCAGTTTCCTGTAAATAGTAACTGTACTCCTACTGGATTCCATGCCTGTGTGCTCCAAGGCCAAAGAATGCCTTTCATTTGTCATCACCTAGCTTCCACTTCCCGTGTCCCCAAAGGGCTTGTTGCCTCATGCATCTGGATGTCAGACCTGCATGAATGTTGGACACGAGTAGCCTCCTCTGAGTAAATACCCTTCAACCTCTACTGTGGTCCCTCCCCCTCACTGAGCCCCCCATGCTTGTCTGCAGAGAAGCATGCTTGGACAGTCAAGGCCTGAGTTCATCCAACCCCTTGGGTGCCATTAGGAAGGGGCTGATCCTGTTTTCTAGTAGGAAAGGATCTCCTCACTTCCCATATTTTATATTTCATGAGAAATTCTTCCGGGACAGGAAACTTTCTGTGTGAGGTCCTTGGCCTCCTCATTGACACATGAACCTTATAAACTTTGTTTGACAATAAAGAGTATAATATTTGCTTTTCATAATACATGTACATCGCTTTCCAAAGGAGAGAGCAAAATAAATAAATAACCAGAGTGAAAGGCTCCTACTTGGCTTGAACCCTTGTACTGGAGTTTTTCACAAAGAAAAAAAAAATCGCAAAACCCTTGGCTAAATATATACCTACTTCCCCCCCCCCGCCCCATGTTTTTGGTGGATTTTCAGATGTGCTTTATATATTCAATTCTCTTTCTCACGCACATGAACAGACACACACATGCACCCATGCATCTTATAAAAATTGAAATTAGGTTCTTACCTGGGAGAGGATATGCACATATGGACCCAGGAACACTGAGGTCTCTACAGTGTCAGATAAACCTTAAAGGCTTAAGATCTCATTAGCTGATAAACCTTCAAGGCTTATCATTTTATTAGCTGACCCTAATATTTTAAGTTTATACCAAGGATAAATTTTGCTCTGTGTGAGAAGCAGGAGCAGTCTTCAGGCTCAGATGTCCACCGGGAGTGTGGCTTCCTAGGGCATGAGGGACGTTGAGTCTCTATGTTTCTCTCAACAGAAAAGCCAGATGTCAACTTCCAGAACAGTGTGGTCATCTTGAGTCAAGTGCTTTCTGTGAGATCCATTCAAGTGGCCTTGACAGCTTTCTTCTTGCAAAGGTTGGGCAGACAGCAGGACACTCTCCCACCCTGGCTCCACATGGGGATTTATTGACATGTCTCCTTGCTGCCATTTTCACATCTCATTGCCAACCGTCTGAAGTGAATAAGGAAGACTACTGAATCACTCTGTGTCATGTTAATTTGGCCAAATAGAAATGAGGTAGGACAAGAGATGTGATTCCCAGGGCAAAGCTAATGGACTTACCAAAGCCGCTTACCTAGACTCCATAATTCAAATAGACTCCACTCAATTTAGCAAATATTTTCTGATACCTCCTACCAAAGAAGCTCCTGTGCTGAGCACTGTAGACAAATGTAGAAAAGGATCAATTTTCTGTCTTGGAGTTCCAGTCCAGAGGGGAAGATATTTAGGGATGAAAGACTCCCGATAGCAGAAAGGCAGCACTGAGAAGGACGGGGCACCTGAAGTAGGGAGCAATCAATTTTGATGAGCATCAGCGAGCCGAAAGGTGGGAACCTGGACATTCCGCCAGGGCCTGTTAAAGTTTTGCCAAGTCTAGGAAGGTTATGGGGTGTGTACCAGGTCCCCTTCTTACTTGTCTCTTTTCATTTTAAGAGTCAAGTGAAAATGTCTCCAAGCGTGTGGAAAATAACAGCTGGTCACATGTATTTGACTAAGCCCGTTCCCATCGTGGACTCCAATATACATTGGATGTGTTTCATCTCGGTCTATGTAAGACAGATTATACTAGCCCGTGAAGAGGGATTTTACATTTCGTCTTATGTGACGTTCATCAGTAACGTGTTCCATATGTACTTACAGATGTACGTCCAGGAACTTTGTGGGAAATCTCCCAGGGACTCAAAGAATTGATGGGAAGGGTGAAGACCCCGCCTCAAAACAGACTGGAACAGAGGCAGGGTCCAGACAAACTTGACCATAACACTGGCAGGGCATTTTATCCTCGGGAGTCCTGAACTCCAACCACCTTCCATATCTTGCAGTTCTCCAAATTCAAAGTCCTTGGGGGAGAGAGGCTGATCGCCTTGGCTTCTGTCAAGGGCCCAATTCTTGGCACTTTGGTTTACAGTCTTAACCAGACCCAGCACAAAGGGAGGGGGGAGGGGCTAAATGCGCAAGGGGCCTCAAGGAATCGACTCCTGAAATCATTGTTGCGCTATATGCTAACTAACTTGGATGTAAATTAAAAAATAAATACATTGGTAAAAAATAATACATAAATCAAAAGAGAAAACTGAGGACCAGAAACATTAAATACTAAGACTATGATCACACAGCAAAGACATACCGAGGGCAGGATTCAAATCCAGCTATCTAGAATCTAAAAGCTACCCTATGATGAGAGTAGTGCCCCGGTGCCCCCCCCCCCCCAGAAAAAAATCAGAATGCCATTCTTGGAAGTAAGGTACAATGACTAGGTGGTCAAGAAATAATGAAGTCCATCATTATTAGTGAAGCAAACAGTGTGTTAATGCTAAGAAAATTGTCATGAGCAGCGAAGCAGAGGGATGCACAGTTTAGTGCTGAAGGGTAAATAACGCACCATAAAACAAGGAAGAAGGGCAGGTGCTACAAGATGGGGGAGATGAAGAAGTCTCTGGTTTCTGTTCCATGTACTCAGCTAAGTTTAGGACGAAACCATGGTGATGCAGAAGGAACACAATGTGTATCTGAAGATCTCATAGACTCAGCTGAGCCTGTGAGGGGATTCAGGTTAGCAACCAATTTGATATAAGGAGAACTCCACATCTTTATTGGAATTATGCCATCTGTTCTTGGTTGATTTTCATTTGAAGACACTTTGCCACCCACTCCTTGATGATACGAAGTCGCAAAAAAAAAAAAAGAAAAAGCGCTTTGCAGGGTATGTGTATATCGTCACTTACACACATTTCTGTTGAAAAGCCTTTCCTAAATCTACCGAAAGAATTCAGTGCCCATACCCTGAATAGCCTTATTTCTAAGGCTACGCATGCCTATTAAATTAAAATTAGCTGTGGTGGATGGTGTCTTGCCCTGTGCACCCCCTCATCTCACATGAGTAGGCATGTGAGAAATGTTGAATGAATATACACGTCCCTCAAATCTTCATCTGCTTACCGCTGGGCTTAATAAACACTTGCAATTTAGTATTTTCACTAATTTAGTGTTTACGCTGTTCTTTTGTAACTCCTCTTGGTGGATCTCCCAGCTGTTTTCTGTAGTTGCCTCAAAGAGGAGAGGAGCACGTTTTGGCCTTCATGGAACTTTGAGTGCCAAAATCACAGCGACTGTAAAGGCTCACCAATTCCATTCCCTCACCTTCCTGGGCTCATAGCTAGACTACATTTCCCAGCTTCCCTTGCAGTGAGGGGTGGCCACGTGACTCAGTTTTAGCCAATGGGAGGAAAGAGGAAGTGGAGTGCACCACATCTAGAACAGCCCATAAAAACCTTCCACAGGACCGTGCTTCTCTTTTTTCCTCATCTGCCAGCTGAATGGAGAGGGTGCTAAGACTCTAGTCAGGAGTAGTCACTAATCACATGGGGCCATTTGAACTTACATTAATTGAAATTAAGTAAAAATGAAGGACCAGGATGGGGCACCTGGGTGGATCAGTGGGTTAAGCATCCGACTCTTGTTTTCGGCTCAGGTCATGATCTGGCAGTTTGTGAGATCGAGCCCCATGTTGGGCTCTGCACTGACAGCACGGAACCTGCTTGGGATTCTGTCTCTGCCCCTCTCCTTCTTGTGTTCTCTCTCTCTCTCTCTCTCTCTCTCTCTCTCAAAATAAATGAATAAAACTTAAAAAAAAATGGAGGGACAAGAAATATTGCAGTTCCATGTATTCTGACTCCTTCCCTTCCCCAAAACTAGCGAAATGAAAAACGAAAAGTGAAATTGGACTAGAGGGTCCTCTAGTTCTGCCTGGTGCCTGGGTCTTGGATGGGACCCAAAAACAGAGAGGCAAAGAGACAGTGAGAGAGCTTAGCTTCCCCTCTGACTTGGGATCTGCTGTCCTTTTCACCCCCTGTGCCCCAGCACTGCACCGGGGCACTACCCTCATAGGGTAGCTTTTAGATTCTAGATAGCTGGATTTGAATCCTGCCCTCAGTATTTCTTTGCTGTGTGATCATAGTCTTAGTATTTAATGTTTCTGGTCCTCAGTTTTCTCTTTTGATTTATTTATTATTTTTTAACAATGTATTTATCTATTTATTTTTTTTTTTAATTTTTTTTTTCAACGTTTATTTATTTTTGGGACAGAGAGAGACAGAGCATGAACGGGGGAGGGGCAGAGAGAGAGGGAGACACAGAATCGGAAACAGGCTCCAGGCTCTGAGCCATCAGCCCAGAGCCTGACGCGGGGCTCGAACTCACGGACCGCAAGATCGTGACCTGGCTGAAGTCGGTCGCTTAACCGACTGCGCCACCCAGGCGCCCCAACAATGTATTTATTTTTTAATTTACATCCAAGTTAGTTAGCATATAGTGCAACAATGATTTCAGGAGTCAATTCCTTGATTCCCCTCCCCCATTTAGCCCATCCCCCCTCCCTCAACCCCTCCAGTAACCCTCTGTTTGTTCTCTATATTTAAAAGTCTTTTATGTTTTGCCCCCATCCCTGTTTTTATATTATTTTTGCTTCCCTTCCCTTATGTTCATCTGTTTTGTCTCTTAAAGTCCTCATATGAGTTAAATCACATGATATTTGTCTTTCTCAGATTCACTAATTTCGCTTAGCATAATACCCTCTAGTTCCATCCATGTAGTTGCAAATGGTAAGATTTCTTTCTTTTTGATTGCTGAGTAATACTACATTGTGTGTGTGTGTGTGTGTGTGTGTGTGTGTGTGTATAAATATATATATATATGTATATACCACATCTTCTTTATCCGTTCATCCACCGATGGACATTTGGGCTCTTTCCATACTTTGGCTCTTGTAGATAGTGCTGCTATAAACATTGGGGTGCATGTGCCCCTTTGAAAAAGTATACCTGTATCCCTTGGGTAAATACCTAGTAGTGCCATTGCTGGGTCATAGGGTAGTTCTATTTTTAATTTTTTGAGGAACCTCCATACTGGTTTCCAGAGTGGCTTCACTCTTCAGTTTGCATTCCCACCAGCAGTGCAAAAGAGATCCTCTTTCTCCGCATCCTTGCAACATCTCTTGTTGCCTGAGTTGTTAATGTTAGCTATTCCGACAGGTGTGAGGTGGTATCTCATTGTGGTTTTGATTTGTGTTTCCCTGATGATGAGTGATGTGGAACATTTTTTCATGTGTAGGTTGGCCATCTTGGTGTCTTCTTTGGAAAAGTGTCTATTCATGTCTTTTGCCCATTTCTTCACTGGGCTATTTGTTTTTTGGGTGTTGAGTTTGGTAAGTTCTTTCTAGATTTTGGATACGAACCCTTTATCTGATACATCATTTGCAAATATCTTCTCCCATTCTGTCGGTTGCCTTTTGGTTTTGCTGATTGTTTCCTTCTCTGTCAATTTTCTCTTTTTAAAATTGCAGCTGATGTTTCTAAATTCACTGATCAGTTTTACAAAAATAATATATATACATGGCACAGTCATTGTTTTAGATCTTTTTCTCCATTTTTATTTCATACAAATATCAAGTTGTTCTAGCACTATTTTTAGAAAAGATGATCTTTTCCCACATTGATTTACTTTGGCATTGGCGCCTTTTTCAAAGATGAATTGACCATAAATACGTGAATTTACTTCTGGACTTGATTTTGTTCCATTGATCTATGAGGCTTTTGGTATGCTCATACCACTGTCTTGACTACTTTAGCTATATTTAAATACTATAAAATAAGTCTTGAAACCATTTAGCAAAGGTCCTGCCAATGTTTTCCTTCTTTAAAAATGATATAATTAAAAATTCAGTTCCACAGTCCGAGCAGCAACAATGAAAATGTTCTACAGCTACATGTGCTTAGTGGCTGCCATATTGGATAGGGCAATATGGGACGGTTCCATCACTGCAGAAAGATCTGTTGGTTAGCACTGTTCTAGAAGAGGTTAACGTCACAGGAGAGAGCCTGGGTCCCTGAATAATGCATGAAGCAGACTCCTCACCCCCACCGCGTCCATGGATGGGATTTGATAAGAAAAAAATAAATAAACTTCTGTTGTGTTGAGCCCTTTACATTTAGGTATATTCTTCACAGTAGGTAGTGACCTCTTGTTTGATACAGGCATCATGGGCTAAGATACTGAATCTTTTAGCCCATTTTCTCTCAATAGAGAACAAGTCTCCTTTGGAAAGCCATCTCATCCACCACGAGTAGAGAACCAATGAATCGTAAAGGTCCAGTCTGTAAACGGTGATTCCACAGTGTGGAGAAAAGTATCAGAGACTTTCTATCAGCTTCGATGAACTTTACTAAGAGCCAAAACATGTGTACGTCTTGCTCTTGGATGCAGTCTTCTTGATGCACTGGTATGAACATGCTTCTGCATGTTCTTTGTTTACACGGAAGGGGCTGCTGATGACTGCAGTGCATAGGTGACTTTAAAAGGACCTCTCCTGCCAGATCACAATCCCAATATCTCAGACAATGGGGGCTGAAATTCCCAATGAGCCATGCAACATTATGAAGTTATAACATGACACTCCTAGTTTTTTTTTTTTTCTTCTTGAGACACACACACACACACACACAAACACACACAGACTGAGCAGGGGAGGGGCAGAAAGAGAGGTAGAGAGAATCCTAAGGGCTTGAACCCACAAACACTGTGATTCATGACCTGAGCCGGAACTGACTGAGCCACCCAGATGCCTTGACATTCCCATTCTTAAAACCGTTCCATAGTGTTTGTGTTCCCCTTGAGAAAAAAACGTATCCCTTGGAATAGCCTTCAGGCTCTTCATCCCCTGGACTTGCCCTTCCCATGGATTTCATCTCTTAGCAGTCTTTCCCTCACTAAGCTGGTCACCGTGCTGTAGCCCCACAGGATTTCTTCCTGTTCCTTTCTGACACCTTACTAGGTCCCCACATTGGATTTGTTCCCATGCGGTTCCTCTGCCCAGAACACTCTGCCATCTTCTCTCTCTTTGCCTCAATCCAGCCAGACGTCCAGATTTTCATGTGCAATCATATGTCTCCATTCAAATGTAATTTCCTCAGAAATTCCTTCTGATCACCTAATATACCACCCATTGCTCTGTATGTCAGTGGCCCTTTAGCATCATCCTTATGTCCCTCCTCTTGTACAAAATGGTGCCCTCATGAGGCCAAGAGCCTCGCTTCTCTGGCTCATAGTGTGTACTCAGCTTTAGGCACAGTGAGGCGCAGAGAGCCCTAAAGTTGGTGTTGAGTAGATTTCTTGAATATTCCAGTATTGTAGGTAATTAAGAATCATTTGATGACCAGACAGAGATAGTCACATATAATGTGAATTATAACGAGGTAAATTTCAAGCCTTTTCTTCGAGAATCTTCCAGTTTTCCTCAGAAATTATTGGAGGTTCTTTAGCAAATTAGCACCTGTTACTGTAGATTCTAAACTAGGGAAAAAATGCGTGGTGATTTTGCAGTGTCTCTTGTGGGGGAAATATATATGCCTAAGGCTATAGGGGTGCATGTAACACAATCTTAAGACTTGATCTCTGGGCTCTTGAGTTTGGGGAGTCGCACTTTGTGAACATTATGTACTTAAACTTTCAAAGGTAATTAATTGCTCATCACAAAAATATTAATACAACCTAATTATATAATTGCTCCCTCTAAAAGGGGTGTTTAGTGGATGCTAGAATTCCATAGGCTGATATTTGCACGAGTTTTCAATTATTGACTACGGCTGACACTGTCTCAGACATGAAGACGGAAAACGTACAAACCATGATATGTGTTTTCTTCCAAGCTGCCCTCAGCATCGTCCACTGACCCAAACCCATCACGAATATTTTGCCTACATAGGGTTTAGTTTATACAAAGCAGTGGCACATTTTATCTTGGAATGTGTGGAAAAGCGAGAAAGATATCAGAGTCTTTCCCATAAGGATTGCTACTCATGTAAAAAAAAAAAAATCCTTTAATTTTAAGATTAAAACAACACAACTGGAGCCATCTATCTTCAGAGTTTTAATTTTTTTTTTTTTAATTTAAGTAGGCTTCACGCCCAGTGTGGAGCCCAATGTGGGACATGAACTCGAGACCCTGAGATCAAGACTCGAGCTGAGGTCAAGTGTCAGACGCTTGACCCACTGAGCCACCCAGGTGCCCCCAGAGTTTTAATTTTTAAAGCTAACCCCTTTGCCTCATTTCTGCTATTTCTTGTGTATACACTTACACCATTGACGTGTAAGATTATTTTAGGGGGTACATACACAGACACTTCTAATTTAATAGCAATGTCTTCACTGCATTCAGGTTTCTGTCCATGGTGTGTGGCACGATTCTTATTTAGTAATTGAAATTTTTTCCTTTTAAGTACGTTTGTTTAAGTTAAAATCCAATTCCCATAAAAAAAAATTAGTAAGTGGGAGTCCTGACATGACACGGACTGAACAACAATTCTAAATGTGACAGGCAAATGAGCAAAGTTTGGGACATTGCTTCGCATATCCAGACACTGGAATTGCCTGGCAGATGATAGAATTTCTTAATTTCCGCACCAGTGTTTGGTACCTGCTGAGAGGTTTGCTTTAAAAAATAATAATAATAATAATGCCTTCTGCTTTGTTCCATCCCTGACGAAGAGGGAATGGTTCATGAGTGACTGTAATGCCTGAGTCTGGAGTAGAAAAGAAAGACAAGCTCTTCGGGGCGTCCCCGCCTATTCCAGGTATGTTGGGGCAAAAATGACCCGTTAACCTAGGGGCACCTGGGTGGCTCAGTCAGTTGAGCGACCGACTTGGGCTCACGTCACGATCTCACGATTGACGACTTTGAGCCCTGCATGGGGCTCGCTGCTGTTAGCACAGAGCCCACTTCAGATCCTCTCTCTCTTTCTCGCTCTCTCTCTGCCCCTTCCCTGATCAAACCCTCGCTCTCTCTCAAAAAAAAAAAAAAAAAAAAAGAAAGAAAAAGAAAAAGATCACTCAACCCAGGCAAAATGGTTTATCTAGTTGCAGGTACGAAGTTGTTTTCCTTTCCTTGAGCTGGGATACAGAAAGCTCCGGAATCACTAAAGGCTCTGTTTCATAGAAATCTATGTTCCCGCCTTCTTGCTGAGCTCTGCCACCTGCACTCAGCTCACCTCTGGAGGAAAGGGCCCGGTAGGACAGAGGCACTTCCTGGGGTCATGCCACCACCAAAGCTGGCCCCTCTTGGCTGGTGTCGCCGCGGCCGTTCAGACTCCGTGGTGTCCCAACTCTGGAGTCGCATCCGCCGAGCATGCAGCGATCTGTCCTAACCACAGTGACTCATGGAGTCTCCAGTTACTCTGTGGCTGGAACCCATTTCCCGAACAGGAAGGCATATTTTAAATGACGTGAGTGACGGAGAACTCTCGGAGGGCTTGGAGAGATTTGGAACGGCCGGCCAGGAGTTCCAAGACTGAGCCCAGTTTGTGTAACCCCAGTTGGCCTGAAAATGAGGAGAGATGGTCAGGACCAGTGTTCTCTGCCCATTGCCAGGAATTTCTCATTCCGGGCTCCACGGTGAGGTCCAAACACTGACGCTTAGCACATTAGGTAATGGTTCCAGGCACAGGAAGGAAGAGCGAGGCGTGAAAAAGGGAGATAAAGTAAGAAATAGAATCACTCCACAATTGTTTGTAATTCATAGACTTTTCTCGGACCCTCAGGGGAAGATCATTCCGTTAAACTCCAGGAACAGCAGAGGGAAAACAGAGCCCAGAGTGAGGACTGGGCTCGCAGGTGCCCTCCTTTCTTTTGACAGTTTGCTTCTTTCTGGGGTGACTTTTTATTTCTTATTTTTTAAAGTTTATTTATTTATTTATTTATTTATTTTGGGAGAGAGGAAGCACACGTGAGCAGGGAGCGGCAGAGAGAGAGAGAGAGAGGAAGACAGTCTTAAGCAGGCTTCTTGCCCAGTGCAGAGCCCGACGCGGGGCTCGACCCCATGACCCCGGGATCTTAACTTGAGCCAAAGATCAAGAGTCAGACGCTTAACCAACTGAGCCACCCAGGCGCCCCTCCTAGGTGACTTTTTAAAACGTCACACCAACTCCAGGCGTGTGGTAAGGAAGTGCCCCCTAACATGTCGCAGTCTCGTCTTAAAAATTTCGTCTCCTGGGGCGCCTGGGTGGCTCCCTTGGTTGGGCGTCCGACTTCGGCTCAGGCCATGATCTCACGGCTTGTGGGTTGGAGCCCCGTGTCGGGCTCTGTGCTGACAGCTCGGAGCCTGGAACCTGTTTCAGATTCTGTGTCTCCCTCTCTCTCTGCGCCGCCCCCCCCCCCCCACTGTGTCTCTCTCTATCTCAAAAATAAATAAACATTTAAAAAAATTAAAAAAAAATTTCATCTCCTATTCTTGTGTTCCCCCCCCCCACCCCAGCCAGTAATTGGAAGGAAAATCTTGAGAGCTCTCTCAAGATTGAAGAAGGAAAAGAACTGTTTTTAAAGGCTTCGTCTACTGAGAACACTTGAACCCTCACCTACCACACGGATGTCTTTCTGTAACCTCGAATCTCCCTGGTCCAGAACCAAACTTAACGGTTTTCACCGTAACCGTCTCTCCTTTGAGTCTTCTGTTTCTGTCACCGGCCACGTTGTCTCTCACGTGCTCCGAGTCCTGTCCCCTCACCCCCCCCACCCCCCCAGCTCGTGCTTAGCTCCAAGTGCCGAATCAAACCTCACACTCATGCTTCCCCTAAGCCGCTGGGTCTGCCCCGCTCGTGCCGAGTCTGGCCCTGGCTGTGCTTTGAGACAGAGTGTCTCTGAGGTTTTGCCATGGTTGTCTGCTCCCCAGTACCTCATTGCCCCCCTTCCTTTTCCTTCCTTGGGATCCTTGTCCATGGTGGGTCCCGTGGGAGCTTGGGACGCCCTCCCTCACCTCCCTACCTGCTCCTCCCGGCCCTCCATCGTGCACCTGCTGGGCTCCTGGGGGCTGGTGTGACTGTCTGACTCCTGGCCCTGTTTTGACTCTGCTCCGGACGCGATCGGTCTTACCCAGACTGTAAGCTGTCTGAGGGCTGGAAATGCAGCTCCTCCCGCAACGCTCTATCCTCCTAATACGCCCGCTGGCGTTACACACACGATTACCTGTTGAATGAAGGATGAACGGTGGCTTCCGGGATAGATTTTTAAAAGGACGGGGTGGGGGAGCCACGAGCAGGAGCCGTCTGAAGAATGAATCCTTATTTTAGATCCTACTGAGTCTTTCCGTCAAGGACTCTTTGGACTATGAAAACAGGAACAATTATGGTGTAAATGGACTTTGAAAATAGCAATAATTAGGTAATTAAAAATGTACTTCAGTTTCATTATGGTGTCCATAAAATTCCACCATCGAAAAACAAACTATTTTAACATATTTTACTTAATATAATTCATGTAATTGTGATTTTTATGTTCCACCTAGTTATGCAATTAAGTAGTACATGGCTATTTCTTACAATTAAACATTGCTAAAATCTGCCGCCAGTTTGGAACACAGAGTATGATATATTTAACAACTTTTTATGCTAAACAGTAGACACAGTGAACATTATATTCATTTAATTCCATTTTAATTAGTTGAATAATATTTTTAAATGTAAATTTAGGCCCAACTAGAATGGCGTAGCACTTAAAGGTTGTTTTCTTTCAAATTACCTATCTGCAACTTGTTGATGTTTCGCACAGAAGAACACGGCTGTGCATGGGGGCACGTGCGTCGAGGAGAATGCTGGAGGTTTCTCACCTCTCCATCCGAGCTTCTCCCACATTGGTTAGATCCTGTCTCCTGACACACTGATTCCAGGAATGCTACCTGTCCGCCATGTTTCCTCTTCAACCGTCAACCCCAAGAAGCTCTCAGACAGTGTTCCTGGCCTGGGCAGGGAGGAAGGAGGAAGGTCAGGGACTCCAGTGTTCCATCCACACCTCCCGATAAGGGTGAGGCCGCCTGAACTTCTCCCACAGATGCTTCTGGCCCTTGTCAGATCTCTGACTGAGCCCTCTGACCAGCCAGGGCTCATGGTGGCCAGCAACTCCCCTTGTGGGCTTCTGGCCTTCCTTTCTCACATATCTCTTTTCCAGGCTGGTGCTGAGTGAGCCTAGTACAGATGTCCCCCCGCCCCCCAATCTGGTGTCAGGGAGGGATTCCCTGAAGCAGCTGAGCTGAATTCCAAGGGATGAGTTGGGATTAACCAGGAGAAGAGGGGAAATAACAAGATTTCAAAAGATGTGCAAAGGGCCCTTTGAACGTATGGCCTCGGTGATGTTACATACAGGACTTTCCACCCCTGCTCTCCTTGAGGTTTATTCTAACCCAAGTTTAGGCATCACTATGCCTGGCCAGCCCCGTCCCCGATGGCCCTGCATTTCTCTCCCTGGCATGAGGCACCCCTACAGCTATATTTTCCCAGCTGTCTCCTGCTCGCCTCTGACCTCTCACCTCCTTTCCTTCACCCTCCCCGACTACTGAGTGGTGACTCTTAAAAGGTGTCCTTAAAAAAGCATGTGGCCTGCCACCTACTCCAAAATCAAGTCCCCACCTTGTGTCCCAACCAGGCAGGGTTAGCTCCAGGTGGCTGAGGTTATTTGGCCTGACCTTCCTTCCTACCGTCCCCAGAAAGGAAGCCTGCACTGAGCCAGCCCCATTCAGCACACCTCAGCCGGGATCCTGTTCCAGAGGGGGAGGAGGAAGTGAGGGCAGTAGGCCCTTGCTTTTGAGGAATCCTTCGCCCTGGAGTCCGGATAGCTCCGGTTGTTCCCAAGTGGCATCACTGTTCAGCCCCCCTGACCGACAAACACTTGCCCTTGAACGATCCCTGCAAATTCCCAGGCTCAGCTCCTGTTACGAGAATCTCATGCGGCACCTTCTTAGAGCTGCCTCAGACCCTCAGGATTAAATGAGGTGAGGTGTGGGAGGGCTTAACGACCAACACGGCGATAGTAACAATAACTAATGCTAATTGAACGCTTCCTCAGTACTTAGCACATTACATTAATCATACAATTTAGTTCTCCAACACGCACGAATGTAGCTACTCCTGGCACCCCACTTAGGCTGGGTTGTGGGCTGGTCCAGTCATACAGCCAAAGGAGAGAATCAGAATCAGATCCCAGGGGAACCAGCAAATAGTAAGTGTCCAATAATTATTCACTGGTGCACTGAACCCTGAAGAACACGAGGCTTTCCTTTGCCCCCCTGCTGCTTTGGGACTCCTGACTCCACATTCTGTTTAGGGTATCAGTTAATTTCAGCTGGCTCAGTTCCTGGCTTTCCGCATAGAGTCACTAAGGTCTCCACCTCTGGGCTCTTGGGTAAGTGGCCAACTTCGGCTCAGGTCACGAGCCCATGGTTCGTGAGATCGAGCCCCGCACCGAGGGCTCTGTTGTCGGTGTAGAGCCTGCTTCGGATTCTCTGCCCCACCTCTCTCTCTGCCCCTCCCCTGCTCTCTCTCTCTAAAATAAATAAACATTAAAACAAAAAACAAACAAAAAAAAAACCTCCACCAGGAAATCTGTCAGTGGCCTTGGACCTAGTCTCTGGTAAGCTCGGGTTCCATTCTGTGAGCTGGGGGCCCCAAGCCTCGGCATTCTGCTTATGACACTCTGGGCATCAAGATCCTTACTGCCCACGGCCTTCGGGTATGGCCCCCGGTCCCATCTGGTTTTCCCGAGCCTCAGCTCCACCTGTTTCTAACTCCTAGGCATCCTAAAATCTCAGCATGCCTAGGGCTTTCAATAAATCAAGTTATGGCCGACACCAGATAGATGGCTTTCTCAAGTGTCAGTCAACTGATGGTTTTCTTCACGGCACGAAACTATAGCATGAACTACCGTCGGGTGTTGGAGAGCATGCGAAGAATTTCCTCTGAAATTCCTCCATCCAGTTGGCCAGCCCATTTTTTCATGGGGCCTTTGTGAGGGACGGTGAGAGTCAAAAGAGACCCCAGCGGAGAATCCGAAGACTTGGCCCAATCTGTGGGTTTATCACACCTGACACCCCATCCTGCTGTTAGACACATTGGTTCTTCCTTCTGTGAGTCTCAGTTTCTCGTTATGAAAGTTGGGCAAGTGTTCGGGAGACTTCAAATGCCTTTCTGCTTTGGTATTTTCTAAACATCTCCTGTCGGGGTGAAGCCTTCAGGATGCAGAGAGAAAAAAAGCTGCGTCTGCCTGTGATTTGAGGGTTCTGAACGGCGTAAAAAGAGTTAAGCTTTGCAGCACTTCGCGACATTGATATATAAAAAAAAAAGTGTGTACTTTAATTTCTAATAAAAAAATCAAGCAGGTATGAATAGCAATAAAATTGCTCAAAAATTGTTCAAATTGAAGGGAAACAATTCGAAATGGATTTGGAAATATAATGTTTAGCTAAGCAAGCTATAATGTTCTGTTATTTTAATCAGCATTGTAAAGTAATTTAAATGACGGAGGAAGAGACTTTTATACTTTAATATATAATCACTTTTTTCAATGCATTCATCAAAAGGCATTTCATGTTAATGATTCTATGGCTGACGACAGACACCAGCAATAATGGTCTCTTGCCTGTTTCCAATTTATGTTTGGAGCATTTTAGATTTAACTTTTTTTTCCTGCTCTTCCCTATTAGTCTTAAAGGAAAATTCCTGTAATTTTGGAAGGAAACGTGTTACTAAATGTTTCAAAGAGAAAAACGTTGAAGAAAAGAGCTCTAGGACGTTTCCTCATGTTATTTATTCTAGAACACCAGAAAGTTGGGACAGAGCTCAGGGATCGTCTGAGCAACTTACCTGCTGCCAGGCCCTTGACATTAAAAAAACATGAATGTGTCCTTTCCTTTAAAAATCTTCTCCAAAGAGAGGTAGAATTCTCTCACTCCATGGCCATTTTGCCTGTGATAAATAAATTCTCACTGATAACCGAAGATTTTGCATGCGTAAGTGGTAGAGAAAGTCTTTCCTGTTACTGAGTTTATGTCTACCATTATTAAGGGACTCTTTCCGAAAGTTATTTTGAAGAAGTCGCTTGAAAATTTCTGGCTGCGGTCTGCATCTTTGCTAAGTAAGTCCTCATACCTTCGCCAGAGAAGGGAATATAAGCAAGCTGAAGGATTCCTTGCCATTTCCCGAGTGGTGATGGCAAGATCCCCAAAGGTTATGGGGCCTGACCTTGCCCTTGCAAGAATTCTCTTTCTGCCCCAAATAAAACACATTTTTGTGTTACCTGCCCTGCTTCTGACCATATTGGTCTTTGTTCAGTAATGAAAATCCATCCATTCATCCATCCACTCACCCACCCACCCACCCATCCACCAACCCATCCATTCATCTTTCCATCCATCCATCCAACCCATCCATCCGTCTTTCCATCCATCCATCCAACCACCCATCCACCCACCCTCTCATCCGTCTCCAGAGTTTCCCCACGAAAAGAATAAATCATAGCCCTAGGCGTGTCTTTACAGCCATCTGAACACTATTTTCAAACTGAAGAGTTTCTAGTTTGGCTGTCTAGAAACATTTTCAAAAAAGGCAGCCTTGTTTTCGTCAGCTAAGCTGAGACTACGGAGTTGGATTCAAACTGCTAAGGAGCTGGGGGGGGATTTGGTGACCAGGTCAGAGGAGGGGTCAAGACTGGGGGCCCCAGAGCCTTTGTTTCAGGTTGAGTCAGCCTCACATGGAAGGTCTGGCGGCCATTCCTCTTTGGGCCGGGCAGCGATCGGTTGGGAAGAAATGTCACACTCTGGGGGGTGGGTAGCACTTGTGGCCACATGCTGCTTGTTGGTGCCTGAAAGCCGCTCCGGGAGCACCAAGGGAGGAAAAGTGTCTGAAGCCCGAACTCTTGGTGGGAGGTGCTCCCGGGCTTCTCCCATCCTGAGTTCCAAGGGGACAGAAATGGCCAGCTTTTCAGGGCCCTTCAGAGAAGAGAGATGGAGAAAGGACTGGGGAAAGAGTGGCGGCTTGGCGAGAAAGCAGAGATAGGTCAACTGTGTTGGGAACAGAGCAAAGAGATGCTGGGACAGGCAACTCCCACCCTCTGGCTGGGAGTCCCTAGAGTGGGTCTCTAGGGGGAGAACTTTAGGGACTCCCAGCCAGAGGGTCTGGCTCCTGGACTCCTGGGGACCGGAGGCCTCCTGTCCCGCCCTGAGGAGGTTGCGACTTGCCGGGGAGAGCGGAACGCAGTGCACGAAGCAGCCCTCAGACGACACGGGCAGGGCACGGATTCCAGGCCTGCAGAGGGCAGGGGAAGGCCAACCACGATGGAGGCATGGAAAAATGTTCCATTTTACTAGTAGTCAAGTAATGTGTACTGTGGTATCAATAAGTCAACATTCTGTCTAAAATCTTCCCAAAGATGAAACACAGAGCAGTCTAAACGTGGTTGGGGTGATTATGGGGAAATAACTGGCGGGAGTGAAATTTGCCAGAACAGACGCATACAGCTGGCACATTTAATTTACACAATTTTACGGTGGTATGCAAGGACTTGGAAACCTCCCTCGGACTCAAGATGAGATGCCGTCGCCGGAAGTTTCTCAAGATAATTTAGCACCATATATTAAAGGCCTTAAAAATGAATGTTTGATCCAGCGATCCCCCACACATGAATTTATCCGGGAAATTTTCACGCCTGCCTACAGGTGCTTTACACAACATCAGGCACCGTGGTGTCACGTCCGATAGGAAAACTGGAATTGATTGAGCCGTCCAATAATGGTTGACTCATTAAAAAACTCACGGTACGCACACACAACGGAATACCGTCTGGCTATCGGAATGCAGAACACGGCATCAGGAACGCAGCCAATGACACAGGAATGGTGATGTAAGAAAACGGACGACAGTTACCTTTGTGGTGAGCAGGGCACAATGTATCATCTAGTCAAATCACTAAGTTGTACACGTGAAGCACTGGGTGTCAACTCTACTAAAAAAAGGACACACACACACACACACACACACACACAGATATGGAGATACACAGTGGAATATTATGGAGCCATAAAAAAGAAAGGTCTTGCCATTTGTGACAATATGGATAGACCTCGAGGGTGTAATGGTAAGTGAAGTCGGCCAGACAGAGAAAGACAAACACTCTATGATTTCGCTTCGGTGCGGAATCTAAAAAAGCAAAACAGATACACAAACAGACATAGGCACTGACTCAAGTACAAAGAAGAAACTGGTGGTTGTCAGAGGGGAGGTTGTGGCGGGGGGGTGGGTGAAACAGAAAAATGGAATCAAGGGGTACAAACGTTCAGGTATGAAATAAATAAGTGATGAGGATGCGGAGTATCGCAACAGAAATACAGTCACTGATTTTGTAGTAACGTTGTGTGGAGGCAGATGGTGAGGACACTTGTCATGGTGAACATTGGTTTATACACATAATTGTTGAATCGCTATGTTGTGCACCAGAAACGAATACAACATTGAATGTCAACTATACTTCAATATTTTTTTTCTATTTTAAAAGGAAAAAAATAATGCAGATGAGTAGAATTCTTTTTTAAATGGAAAAAAATGTTCATAATGAGAACAGTTACAAAATGGTAAATAAAGTGGAATTAAAAAGGAATGTATATATGGTATTGCCTATTATCTATCTACCTATCCATCCATCCATCCATCCATCCATCCATCCATCTTCTATTTATCTATCTATCATGTATCATCTAACTATGTCCATCATCTATCTATGTATTTGTGGAAAACACTATCCAATATTATGGTATTGTCATTAGTCATTTCTAAATTGATATTTTTTGGGCAAAATATTCTACATTTGCCTACGTTTCCCCTAATTTAGCTCTAAAATCATGGTTTTATATTGGCTTTTGTATTTAGAAAAAAAATGATCAGTAGATGTCATTTCCAATTAAAAAGATATCTTGGTGCTTTCTAACATTTAATGTTGTAATTTGATTTAAAAGAAGTAGTTTCCAGCCTAAAAAAAAAAAAAATCATGGTCCTGGTCTTCCAGAGAAGGAAGAGGAAGTCCATGAGCAGGAGAGGCTGGCCAGGCTAGGCTAGGGGATGGAGGTCCCTGCACTGTGCGTGGTCTACCTTTCCGGAAGCTGATGGAAGACAGCAGTGTACCCACACTGGAGGCTGCGTCAGTTCTCAGTTTACCCACACAGTGCTCAGCTCCGGTCAGAGAAGATGTGATATAAGACAGATGTCTGGTCACGTAGCCTCTTTCTTTGGGTCACAGCTATTCCTCTCTTGGCATTTTCTATTCAAATGTGAGTCGTTTTTTTTAAATTAAATTGTATGATTTCTGTAAGAAAACTAACCATTTGCCTCATGC
Organism: Puma concolor; assembly: GCF_028749965.1. Classification (NCBI taxonomy): domain Eukaryota; kingdom Metazoa; phylum Chordata; class Mammalia; order Carnivora; family Felidae; genus Puma; species Puma concolor. The sequence goes on along the minus strand of NC_141681.1, from coordinate 41,219,386 downwards.
ATTGGGATATTCTTTAGCAATTTGACATTCATTATAAATAATATACACAAATAATAAATGCATAGGTATTTACTTTTATGCCCCCAAATCTTTAGAGCTTTTCTTTTTTTCCATGTCTTTTTTTTTCTCATTTTGATGTTTACCCCTGCCATCCTCATCTGTAGATTCATATATTTTTTTAATGCTTATTTATTTTTGAGTCAGAGAGAGACAGAGCATGAGTGGGGATGGGCGGGGGGGGGGGGGCAGAGAAAGAGGCAGACGCAGAATCCAAAGCAGGCTCCAGGCTCTGAGCTGTCAGCACAGAGACCGACGTGGGGCTCGAACCCACAAACTGTGAGATCATGACCTGAGCCGAAGTCAGACGCTTAACTGACTGAGCCACCCAGGTGCCCCAATTCATATTTTTAAAGTATTTTTATAATTTGCTGTTACATCCTTGTGTGTGTTGAGTTGTATGTTCAGGATGAGAGAGGATGAGAGAGAAATCCAACCATTTAAAAAATTTAAATGCTCCCGAAGCATACTGTATACACTGTGTGTTAGCTAATTTGACAATAAATTCTATCCATTAAAAAAGACATTAAATCCAAAAAAAAAAATTAAACGATTGCAGTTTGTCCCAGGACCACATGTGGAGCAATTCTTCCGGCACCTGTTGACTCAAAATGACATTTTTAACGTTATACAAAGTGGTATTCCTTCACGTATTAAATCGATATTTAAGAAGCAGCCATCATGTCCCTGGTACAACGTTAGGCTCCTTTGGGGGCTTTCCTCTGTTTAACTGACTTGTCTCATTTTTTTCCCCTGATGCCACACTGTGTTAGTTATATTTGATTTAAAGTAAAATTTCATATGCGGTATTCGAACATCCATTCTCCTTTTTAAAAATTTCTTCTTGATTCTGGCCGGTGAATTCTTCTAAGATAATCTTCAAATCATTTTGTCCGTTTTCTAGTCAAACCGAATAAACTCACTTAAAAAACTTTTTTTGATAATAGCATTTGACCTCCTCTCCAAAGAAAATAATATGTTTTTCTAATTATTTGATCCATCACTTACGTCTCTTAGTACTATGTGTCAGGGGCTCACAGATGTTAGGTATTTTGCGGCATCTGCCTCACTTTGTCCTAAGAAAAGCTTAAAAGGTAAAAACGATGATCCCAACGCTACATAGAAGAGTGAGGCACAGATAGGTTAAGCAACTCGCACAGGCTCACACAGCTACTAGCTGTGGCTTGCAGGGTCATGATCCAGGCCGACAGATGCCCAAAATAATGCATACTGGGAACAAGGCTGGCACTCAGTGAGTACCACTGGCCGGGGCATTCGAGGTTTCAGGGAATTGCCTCAGGACAACCAACAGCCAGTGGGGACTTGGGGACACGGCCACGGGGGCGGGGTATCTTTCCCAAGGGGAGCACAGAGGGTGGAGGTGATGGGCTTGGCAATTGGCTTTTCACAGAGGCTGATCTATCTCTCCAGCATGGGGTTGAAATAAGTTTGAAGAGATCTCGTATGAAGCGAAGTCCCAGTCTGGAGCCTTGTGACCCGGACTTGTCCTATCATATATATGAGAAAGCCAGTCTGCATTTGGGGTCACAAGAAAACGCTGGGAGAGAAAATGGGGTGGGGAGGAGAGGGTGTGGGGTGTGGGTGTGGGGGGAAGTAGGGGTGTGGGTGTAGGGGTGTAGTGGGGGGTGCGACAGCCACAGCAGGAGGTCCTTTGTCTTTTGAATTCCTCCTTCCAGTCAGGTCCAGGAGGGCTGTCTGGGCCACATAAGGTACTGGGAGAAGAGGAACATAGCTGGACAGACAGAGCCATCCAAGCGCCCTTACGCTGATTTATTTTTATTTGAGCAGTTTAAATATGTCCTGACATTCGCCATGGCTGGTGTGGTTTCCGACAAGAAATTAACAACACTCGTATCTTTCTTCTCTTGTAAGTTTTCAGAGTCTTTTTTTTCTTTCCTTTATCAGCAATTTGATTGTAACATGTGTAGCTTTCTTTGTGCTCATTCTCTTCGTGATTTGTTGAGGTTCTTGTATCTTTGAGTTGACCTCACATTCAGAAATCTTTTATTCATAATTGTTTTCGGTTTTTGGTTTTTGTTTTTTTTCCTATCCTGGTCTGTCTCACCTTCTGACACCTCAGTGACACACGTCTGACACCACCTGATTAAACTACTTACGTCTCTGAGTCTCTACTCACTGTTTAGTCTTTTCTTAGTGCTTCTGTGGACTCATCTTCAAATTCACTGAATTTTCTTTTTCTTTTTTTAATTTTTTTTAACGCTTATTTATTTTTGAGACAGAGAGAGACAGAGCAGAAACAGGGGAGGGACAGAGAGAGAGGGAGACACAGAATCTGAAACGGGCTCCAGGCTCTGAGCTGTCAGCACAGAGCCCGACGTGGGGCTCGAACTCACAAACCGTGAGATCATGACCTGAGCCGAAGTCAGACGCTTAACCGACTGAGCCACCCAGGCGCCCCAAATTCACTGAATTTTCTTGTGCACTGTTCAATGTGCTGCTAATCCCATCCAGTAAAATTTTCATTTCAGATGTTATCTTTTTTTATTCTAAAAACCTCTACTTGGTTCTTTTTTACACTTTTCATTTTCCTGGTGAGGTTTTCTATTTTTTTGCTCGTTATATCTAACATTTCTTTTAAGCCCTTAACCAGATCTATAATACCTGCTTCCAAGCCCTATTTTCTACGTTCAATAATTATTATCATCTTAAGGTTTCTTTCTACAGAAAAGTTTTATTTTTCTTGGATATAAACCAAATTTTCTTTCTTCATTTCATATATAGTAGTTTTTTTTAATGTTTATTTATTTGTGAGAGAGTGAGCATGAGTGGGGGAGGGGCAGAGAGAGAGGGAGACACAGAATCTGAAGCAGACTCTGGGCTCTGAGCTGTCAGCACGGAGCCCGACGAAGGGCTCGAACCCATGGTCCACGAGGTCATGATCTGAGCCAAAGTCGGATGCTTAACCGACTGAGCCACCCAGGTACCCCATTGTATATAGTAATTTTTAAAATTGTGTGCTAGTTATTATGAATGCTATGTAGTTCAGAATGTATTTTGTCACCTTCTAAAGGATGTTGAGATTTGTTGATAGTTAATTCCCTGAGAGATCAGTTTGATCATGTGAGGACGTTGCTTTTAGGCTTTTTAAGGATGGCATTGGAGTTGTCCTTACTCTGAGGTTGAAATAGGTGACTCTAATGATGTGGCCTTAAAGGGATCTCAGTTGAATAGCTGGAAAGTTTACAGAGTTTTCTCCTTTCTGGCTCTTCAAAGCTCCTGTTTTCTGAAATCTCTATTCAGGTCATGTTCTATTTTTCCGTTTTTTCTTCTCTCCCTCCTTCCCTCTCTGCTTTCCTTCCTCCCTTCCCCCTTCCTTCCTCCCTCCCGTCCTTCCTTCCTTCCTTCCTTCCTTCCTTCCTTCCTTCCTCCTTCCTCCCCCCTTTCTTCCTTCCTCGATCCTCCCTCCTCCTTCCTTCCCTCCCCCCTCCTCCCTCCCTCCCTCCCCCTTCCTTCTCCCTCTCTCCCTCCCCCTTCCTTCTCCCTCCCTCCCTCCTCCCTTCCTTCTTTCCTCCCTCCCTCCTTTCTTTCCTTCCTTCCATCTTCCTTCCTTCCTTCCTTCCTTCCTTCCTTCCTTCCTTCCTTCCCTCTCCTCTTCCCTCCCTCCTCCCTCCCTTCCTTCTTCCTTCCTTCCTTCCTTCCTCCCCCCTTTCTTCCTACCCCCCTCTCTTTTTCTTTCTTGCTTGCTTTCACTTACAAAGTTACACCATGTCACGCACACTCCCAACTTAGTATTCAGCCAGAAGCTCAAGGAGACCTCTATGCAGATGGATTGGACTCCTCTGTCAAGTTACTTCTTTAGTATCCCATGTTGTAAGTTCCAGCCATGTCAGCTCTTTCTCTTTAATTTTTTTTAACATTTATTTACTTTTTGACAGAAAGAGAGAGAGACAGAGAGACAGAGAGACACAGCACAAGTAGGGCAGGAAGAGAAGGAGACACAGAATCCGAAGCAGGCTCCAGGCTCTGAGCTGTCGGCACGGAGCCTGACGTGGGGCCCGAACCCACGAACTGTGAGATCATGACCTGAGCCGAAGTCAGATGCTTAACTGACTGAGCCACCCAGGCGCCCTAACTCTTCCTAACTTTAATCTAAAAGCAAGGTATTTCAGGCTCAGTAAATAAGAAATATCTGACTGTATGCCACTGTAAGAGAAGCACTGGACATATAGAGAGACACATAGGCTAAAAGTAAAAGGCGGGGAAAATTTGTGTTGTGCTAACAGTCAGCGTGAAAAGCCAGCGTGCCGCCATTACCCTCAAACGCAGAGAGTTTAAGAAAGGGATATTATCCAAGTTAAAAAGGCCATTTAAACGGTGATAAACGGGGTGGTTCATTAAGGAAAGGGGCAATGCTAAAAATATACAGGTTTGATAACAATTTTCAAACACAAAGGAAAACTTTACAAAATGAAAAGGGGAAGAGAGAAGATAAATTTACAGTGCTAGCTAGAGATTTCAAAACTCCTGCCTCAGTAATTGGTAGAGTGGGTAGATAAAATCAGGAAATTTGATTAACACTATTAACCAACCTAACCTAATTGACATTCATGGAACGTGACATCCAACAACCTCATAACGTGTTTAAGTGCACGCAAAACATTCACCAGGATGAAACTTAGAATTGATAAGAACACAAGAAGGTAATGTATGGAAGGGTCCATACACTTCAAAAGATTAAAATCATAGAATATTTTCTTTGATACCACGAAATAAAAGTAGGAAATAAATAATAAAAAATTGGGGAAAATTGCCACACATCTGGGAACAAACCACATACTTCTAAATAACCTACCAGTCTAAACAAAATAAAATCATCAGAGAAAAAGGTTAATCTTATAAAATAATAAAGAAAATATAACACATCAAATTGTATGGCATATGACTAAAGCAGCACTCAGAGCAAAGTGCATTGCCTTAAATGCTTATATTAAAAAAGAAAATAACAAAATATAACGCACTAGCTACTTAAAAATCTAAGAAAATAAATTAAACCAATACAGATAGAAAGAAGGGAAGAATAAAGATAATAGTAGACATTGATGAATAGAAATTAACAAATAGTAAAGGCAGTAAATAAAACAAAAGCTTAGTTCCTTTAAAAGATTAATAACATTGATAAAGACCTAACTAGACTAATTACACAAAAGAAGGAAAAAAACACAAACTTCCAGAAAACAGATGATATCATTAAAGATCACACAGACATTTTAGAAGGATAAGGGAATACTTTGGACAACTCTGTGTCTACAAAGTTTTGATGGCATTGAAAAGTGCCATCAAAAGACACAAATTACCAACATTAACCCAACAAAATCCAAAAGTTGATTAGCCACATGTCTATTAAATAAATTGAATTTGTAATTAGAGTCCTCTTACCAGAAGCCCCTAAGTATCAGATGAATTCATTGGTGAATTTTATCAAATGGCAATAAAAAAATAATACCAATATTACACTAGCTCTTGGAGAAAGTAGAGAAGAAAGGAATACATCACAGCTTCTTTGATGGACCTAGTTTAAAACTAATATTACAACCAAACAAGGGCAATTAAAAGAAAGAAGAAGAAAATAAATTATGGACAAATAATTTTTATGAACATAGATGCAAAAGTTCTTAACAAAATTAGAACAAGAATGCTAATACATCATAATTAAATTGATTATCTAAGGAACGCAAATTTGGTTTAACAGTCAACATTAATTGAATTCACCAGAATTACCAAGAGAAAAGAGAATGAAGAAATCATATGATGATCTCAATAAATGCAAAAAAAAATTTGCTAATTTTCCCTACCCAACCTCAAAAGCATCTCTCTGCAAACTAAGAATGTAAGGAACATTTCTCAATCTGATAAAGAGTTCCTCGTAATAGCAAAAACAATAACAGAATATTCTTTATTGGAGTAAAGGGTCCATCAGTACAATAGGAGAAAAAGAAAGAAAAGGCACCAAATACGAAATGGAAGATGTAAAACCATAATTATACACAGCTGTAGAATTATCCATGTAGAGGCCCCAAATGAATCTATAAATAATTAGAAACAATGATTAATTTAGTAAAGTTATTAGCGACAAGGTCAATGCTGGAGAATCATGTGTATTTTTACGTACCAGCAAGGAACATTGGAAAGTGAAAATTAAACACAGTATATATGATAAAATTAAAAAGTACTTAAGGAAATATATGTAAGATTTCAACACTGGAAAGTACAAAAAATACTGTGAGAAATGTAATAAGACCTAAGTAAATGAAGAGACTTAATACTGTTAAGATAGTCTGTATCCCCAAAGTGAGTCAGTAACAATCTAGATCCCACTACACTTTTTAAAAATTAGTTAATTAATTAAATTTATTTTTGTATTTTTTTTTTAATTTTAAAGAGAGAGAGAGAGAGAGAGAGAGAGAGAAGGGGGAGTACCAGAGGGAGAGAGAGAGAATCTTAAGTAGGCTCCACACCTAGTGATGTGGGACTTGATCCAATGACCCTGGGATCATGACCTGAGCCGAAATCAAGAGTCAGATGCTCAACTCATTGGGCCACACAGGTGCTCGAAAAACTAGTGGTTTTGTTTGTTTGTTTATTCGTTCGTTCGTTTTTTTAAGTGACATGCTGAATCTAAAATTTATATGGACTGAGCCTGGGTGGCTCAGTTGGTTAAGTGTAGGACTTCAGCTCAGGTCACAATCCCTTGGTTCATGGGTTCAAGCCTCACATCAGGCTCTGTGTTGACAGCTCAGAGCCTGGAGCCTGCTTTAGACTCTGTGTCTCCCTCTCTCTGTCTCTTCCCAGCTCACACTCTGTCTCTCTCTCAAAAATAAACACATTAAATTTTTTTTAATAAAATAAAATAAAATTTATATGGAAATCTCAAGGACCCAGAATGATGAAAACAGTACTGGGGGGGCGGATGTGAGTACTTAACACTACTTGATTTTGAGTCTGCCTATAAAACTATAGTCATCAAGACAATTTGTACTGGTACAAAATAGACACATAGATTAAGGAAACAGAATATAGAGTTTGACTCAGAAGTGCAGAGTCGAATACAGACATTTATTTACTCAATTGATTTTTGACAAAAGCCATGAGACAGTTCAACAAGAAAGGACAATATTTTCAACAAGTAATGCCAAAACAGAGATAGCCATGTTGAAAAAAAAAAAATGAATTTCAAACCCTACGTGAAATCACACACAAAAATAATTCATTTGTGGCATACTGTAGTTTCCAAATGTAAAAGCAAAAAGTATGTAGCACTTAGAAATAAATATAAAAGAGTATCTTATTGGCCTTTGGGTGTCTTAGAAAATGCAAAGTGTCTGAGTCCGCTTAGGGTGATATAACAGATGACCATAGACTGGGCAGTCTACACAGTAGAGATTTCTATGTCATAGTTCTGGAGGCTGGAGGTCCAAGATTAGGTGGTCAGCAGGGTCAGATTCTAGTGACAGCCTTCCTCCCAGTTTGCAGATGGGTCTTCTTGCCATGTTGTCACATGGATAGGACAGAGAGCTCTGGAATCTCTTCCTCCTCTCATAAGGGCTCTAATCCCATCAGTGGGGGCTCCACACTCGTGACCTCCTCCAACCCTAATTACCACCCAGAGGCTCCCAATACTTAATACTTCCCAATACCATCACCTTGAAGCTTAGGGCTTCAACATGCGAATTCACGAGTGGGTGTGCAGACATTCATTCGTAACGGGAACAAGATTGATAAATCAGACCTGATCCAGAGGAAAAGCTTCTGCTTACAAAAGACACCATTACAAAAGAATTGGTACGCTGGAATTACACTCAGTAATAAAAAGAAATGAACTGTTGATATACACAGTATTTGAGGACATCTCAAAGGGAGGCAGATGAAAGAAATCAGACTCAAAGAATTGTATACGTTCCACTTACATGGTGTTCTCCTTGATGAAAACGATAGTGACAAGAGACCAGTGGTGGGCAGAGGTTAGGAGTGGGGAACCTGTGACTGCAAACACGATTATTATAAAAGGGGAGCAATGAGACGGTTTGTGGGATGATGCAACTGTTCTGTGCCCTGCACGTGGTGGTGGTTACAGGAAGCTATATATGTTTTAATGGTCATAGAACTATATAGCAACAGAGGTCAGTTTTACCGCATGTAAATAAAAAGTATGACGTAATTGGCTACTATAGACTGGGAGAAAAGATTATATGGAAAAGAGCTGGCGTTCAGATGATATGAGGGGCCCAGGCAACTCAGTAAGAAGACGACAACTCAATAAAAAAATGGCAAAACACGTGAACAAATACTTCACAAAGGGAGATATTGGACTGACCCATAAGCATATGAAAAAGTGGCCACGGCCAATAGTCATCAGGGACATGCAAAATAAAACCATATTTGGAGAGGTGTACGTATTCCCTAGGACAACTCGCTTCTAGCTCAAAACTTAAAAGACAGTGCTCTTGGGTGGCTCAGTCGGTTAAGCATCTCGACTCTCGATTCCTGCTCAGGTCACGACGTAATGGTTTGTGAGATTGAGCCCTACGTCGGGCTCTGCACTGTCAGTGCAGAGCCTGCTTGGGATTCTCTCTCTCCCTCCCTCTCTCTCTGTCCCTCCTCTGCTCTCTCTCTCTCTCTCTCGTGAAATAAATAAATCAACTTTAAAAAGTTAAAAAATAAAAGACAGCCGATGCTAGATGTTGGTGAGGGCCCGGAGTGAACAGACGGCAAAGCTCTCCTGCGTGCTGATTGAACATAAATGGTGTAACCACTTTGGAAAGCAGTTTGCGAGTTTCTCAGGGAGTAAAAATACAGTCCGTGACACAGCCGTTCTATTTCCAGCCTTCCACTCAAAGGGAATCGTAACACATGTCCCCAGAAGACTTGTACGAGAACGGTCACAGCAGCTTGATTCTTAATTGCCCGAAACTGGAGGCAACCCAATGTCCATCAAAATATAACAGATAAAGAAATTGAGGTAAGTTCAGATGACAAAATAAATCCCAGTCATTACAATGAATAAGCTGTTGATACCCACAATAGAGAATTACAATACATTATGCACAATAGAGAATTTCTGCTGCGTGAAAGAAGCTAGGTGCAGAGAGTGCCTTCTATAGGATTCCATGGATCTGGAGTTAAACCGATACGGTAAGGGATACCAGGACCATTGGTTTGCTTGAGTGTGTGGGAGGGCAGGCATCAGTTGGCAAGGGGCATGAGGGAACATTCTGAGCTGATGAAAATGCACTATATTCCTATGGGGCTGTGGATCACACACGTGTATGCATTTGCCAAAATTCATCCATCCAAACGTACACTTATGTACCTTTTGTTGTATGCAGATGTTGCCTCCATTAAAAGAAAATAATATATGCTTATGGGGAAGATGGCCTTGGGGATTCAGGGAGGCGGGGCTAATAATGCAATCAACCACATACACAGTGGCCTTGTCTGGACTTACCATGCCGAGGCGCCCGGCCTGGAGCGCCGTCCGGCTGTTCTTCAGCTCCCTTCACCAGCTTGGTCTCACCCCTGCCCCAATGCCATCCTTCTTCCCTGCTCAGGAAGGGGGTCGGAGAGGTGTGCGGCAACGGGAGAGGAGGACTTTCATCTGCTTTCTTGGTTTGGTCTCTGGCAGCCCTGAATAGGAGCTCGAAGCCCAGCCAGCTGCCGGGAGAGACCCAGAGCTCACCCAAAGGGGTCTGCGGAAGCTTTTGGAAATCATTAGGCAGGTGCAGGTGGGGAGAGGGGTGGTGCTTTCCTCGCTCTGTATTCGTGTCACCCATGTTGTTGTTGTTGTTGTTGTTTAAATATGATTTTTACCTTTAAACTCCAGAGGCTCAGAAAGGCATCTTGCTCTCAGTACCTAACACTCTGAGGTTCTGCTCACCTGCCTACCCCCGCTCCGCTGATACAGAGCCTGTAACTGGGAGGTCTTCCTTAACCCTTTAAACAAAAAAAAAAAAAGAAAGAAAGCAAAGGAATGCATTTCTTTCCTTCCCCCTTCTCATTCTGCTCTACTGACCTTTTGCTTAGCTTTTTGCTAATGTCATTTTCACTCTTGGTTGGGCTTTCTCGACAGTAAGGAAGACTTCTTTATGAAGCTTCGGCGATAAAGTAGGGTCAGGCATTCCGTCACATCGAGGAAATCACTTCATCAGCTCCTACTTCGATAGCAAATACCTCTAACCTAATCAGGAAAACAGCAAAACTCTGCAAAGGGCCCTTGTTAATCCTGTCACCGACTACCCCGCCAGATTTTCAAAAATGCCGTTTAATTCACAAAATAAAAGAACTTAATCTTTCCCGATAGTGTTCACACAAGTAAAAATATATGCGTGGGCCGAGGATAAAAATAAATTGCATAGGGCTCCTGCCCAAAGACAGGGGTGGGGGAAGTGCGAGGGAATCACCCTGATCCTAGGGAATGAAGCAAACTCCAGGCTTTCTTAGGGCTTCGTAAGAATAGTGAGGACGATCTCCTGTCTCCATAAATATTTCACCCATGCTTCATGTGAGGGAGAACAGTTTTTAGACCAAAAGGTGTTTTTAGCACAGAGGAATAGACTCCCTTCATTTCAGATGATAGATTTCGTAACCTGCACTAGGGCTCAGCAAAGCTGACACTGGGTTTTGATAAAAATCGGAGGAGTCCACAGACAGAGCTTTCCACAATAATTTTTTTTTAAATGAATTAAATTCCCATTTTAAAAGGTGGTTGTAACAAGGAAAAAAAAAAGTACGATTTTTTTTTTTTTTGGTCTTTCCTCCTTAACTGTAGTCACTTCTACATTTTCCATATTCACAAAATGTATATGGAGCTAATTTTGAATGTGCCCTTTATGACTATGTCACAGTCATAATATCGCCATGTTCCGAAGGCGTAATTAAAGATTTACCTAGATTTATGAGGCTTTATCATTATCAATAGGGTTAAGGAATGCCGGGGAGACACATTGTTGGAAGATTTTGCTCAGCAGTTTCTTGAGCAATGAGAGTTACTGGTATTACTTTAGTGCTCAAAACACTGACTGTTCGGCACTAATATATGGCCCTTTATTAGGAAGGGAACACCAAAGACACTTCAGTCAAAACACTTCAGTGGCCTGCCAACTTCTTCCTTTTGGGGGATGGAACTGGGGGAAGGCAAAATGTCTTGCTCATCGGAATGCACAAGATGGAAACATCAGCTCCGCAGCAGGTAGCTGGCCTCTTGGATTCCCTTAATAAAGGCCGAGCCATATTGAGGTGGACCAGTGAGCCTGAGAACAATAGGTGAGCCTTACGCTGGCCCTCATCCAGCCCGCGGGAAACCAGGGCCTGCCTGGCGCTTTGCCCCTGCGCATGTCGCCAGGAAAACGTATTCCAACTGTACCTGGTTCTCATCCTGTTATCTTTCCATGGCCTTTCTGTTTTACAGCCCGGCCAGTCTGCTGAAGCAGGCTGAGGTAGCCATGATGCTTTCTTACTGTGTCTAGCTAGGATTTCATTTTTCCCATTCCCAGGGCGGTCTCCACTCAGAGCAGCGTTAGCCATTTCTTAGGCGACATCTTCTTCACAAGGTAAATGAGCAGGCCCTGGCTGCATGGCATTGGCACCTGGTCTTCAGGCTGGGTGAGGAAAAGGCATGTGTTGGATGGGTTGTTGTTCTGACAACACCTCTACTGTGGAGACCACTAGAATCTTCTGTTTTCTATTGGCCTCTGCAGACAGTGCTTCCTTCTTCCTCATTCCTACTCAAATGAGGCAGAGTTCAGTTGTCTAGAGAAAGAGAACTAGAGAATCCTCTAGAATCCTAAAGAATCCTCTAGAGAAAGAGGATAAAGACAGATGATGGTAGATAGATGATAGATAGATAGATAGATAGAGATAGATGAAAGATAGATCGATGCACATACACATGCACACACACACACACACACACGCATGCATTATACATACATAGATTTATTTTAAGGGATTGGTTCACATGATTGTCAAGTCTAACAAGTCCGAAATCTGCAGGGCATGGTGACAGGCTAGAGACAGGGAACAGCTGATGTTGAACTACAAGTTCAAGTCCGAAGGCAGTCTGCTGGCAAAATTCCCTCTTCTTTGAGGAAGGTCTTTCTTAAGGCCTTCAACCAATTGGATGAGGCTCATCCACACTATGGAGGGTAATCTGCTTTACTCAAAGTCTACTGATTTAACTGTTAATCCCATCTAAACAATAACCTTCACAGCAGCCTCCAGATGTGTTTGACCAAATCCCTGAGTACTGTGGCCTAACCAAGTGGACGCAAAATGTTAACCATCACACCCCCTACTTTTTGAGCCATTGAGTTTCACTTCACTTATTCCCCACAAATAGATTCTTATCCATGCATTATTGGTCTAGGAAATAACCTGACCTTCCATGATCACATCCGACACATGGTGGCCTCTCTGTCATTTGGGTTAAAACAATGGAGGAATTTCTGGCTGCAAAGGAAGGCGGTTCTGAAGAGAAAGTTGATGAATGCCTGCCATTACAAGCAAAGGCCCAATGTGCCTTTCCTGCTGAGGACCTCTGCTTGATGCTGCTTCCTTTGGAAGTACTTAGAAAGAGGCTCTTGGGTAAGGGTGAGGGTCCAGGATCAATCCTTCATAGACCCTTCCTAGGGTTTAAATTTCTTCTGGGGGCTGTGCATTCTTGTGTGACCTGTAATTCGGCAATGTCGCATGAACACTTATGAACACAAATGCCTTCCCCCATCCCCAGGCAGGCTTCAGTGGGACCCAACTGAGAGGAGCTTGAAGATTATTTTCCAGGTGATTCGCCTCTCTCTGGAACACTTGCCTGTGGTCTTGAATTTGGCAGGCAGTCCTACCCACTCTCCGCTTTAGCTGGATACACAGTGTTGGTGCACGAGTGATTCTTTGAGATGGTGTTTAGCCACCTTGAACCTAACCCTCTCCAAAAGCCTCTGGAGAAGGCTGTTCCATCTGAGGACCTCTTCTTGCTCCAACTGTGGGCAGAGACTGATGGCACTCACGCTGAGGGTATTGTGAAGCCCACGTCCTGCACTCAATGCATAATAAAGATTGTCTTTATTTGGAGCATGTGACTATCAAGGCTTCTAATCCACATGGTAGCAATGGTGGACTGGAGTGGTAAGGACAGACACTGAAATCACCTGCAACGGAAGTGAGAACAGAGACAGGAGTTTTGGTGGTGCTGGCCAGGGCTCTGGCTTCTTCCGGCTTCTGTTTGGAGTCTGGCGTATAGCTGCCCCCTCAGCCCGGCACAGGACAGAAGGCTCCTTATCACCATTAATTAGTCATCCTTGAGCATCCCCAGGGAGGTGGCCCATGTTTCACTTGATGGAATTGGCTGAAAAAATGGGAAAATAAATCAATAACTAGATAGAGGACAAGGCCACCTCCAGCGTTTCCTGGTCTGGAACTAGATCTCCACCTTTTCCTTGTGTGTTTCTTCCCTTGGTCGGTGGGTACGTCCACCAAACACAAATTCTATTAGTGTGAGGCCAGGTGGTAATGCCCACACTTGTACTTAACATGGCGCCTCCTCCCGGAAGCTGACTTCAGTCTAGCTCCTGGTGCCTGAGTGGCCCTCTGTTCTCACTCCCCGGGGCTCTCAAAGGGCTCTCTCTCCTCTCACCCAGATGCCAGCCATTGCAGATGGATTCTAAAGAACTCTCAGACTGGGAGGAAACAGCCCTCCCTGCCCCAGGGGGTGTAGCTCCCCAGCACTGGAGACACAGAATCCACCCCGCCCCACTTTGCTGATGCCCACGTCAATCTGTTCCCTGCATGGTCAGGAAAAGGCCTTGAAGCCACGGAATGCTGGGTGGCTCTTGTAATCACTCTAAATGATGACACCTTCTTGTTCTTAAAAATGGCCCCTGCACATAGAAGATAAACCAGGACAAGATGAGGGAATGCAGGGCTGTTCTGCTTGGTTCTTTAAAAACTGATAAGTGGCTTTAAATCTCTTCTATCCAGGGTAGTTAAAGCCTCAGTATCAGGCTGGAGAGCCACACATCTTTCCATGTCATCTCTCACCCTAATGAGCTCTGGGAACGGACAACCTGGGATTCTACTCCGCTCCCCACCAAGCAGGCCGTCATATATGTTCTGCATAGAGTGAAATTAGGGGGTGAGTTGACAAGAACGTGACACAGCTCAACTTATTTTTTCAATTGCTTACCTTTATCAGTCTACTGAGCAGAATTGCACGCCAGCCCCAATGGGAACCTGCACAGGGGAATGGTCAGATAAGACGACAGACCCGAGCGGTAGCAAAATGGCCTGACCGCAGTTATCATCGAAGCGACAGAAATTCTGTCAAAGCGTCCAGCTCTCGCTTTGAATATCGTGCACGTGCAAGAGAAGGAACATCTGTGGCATGCCCAGCAATATGTTTTAGCAACGTTTTTTGGGACCAAAATTAACATTAACAGGAAGACAGGTTTGTGTTTCTCTGTATTTTCACTTATTAACACAACAATCTGAAGGTTATTAGCAATTCTGAGCTATGTTGGGCTGTGGGTTTCCATGTGCTGCACTGAGACGTCATACAAACATCCCCACTCTTAGCTCGGAGTTTGGGCTTGGGCAAAATTCAGGGAACCAAATAGCTTCGGAAAGCTTGGATGGTTTTCAGTCCATGTTTAGACATGAGGAAATGTGTACCAGAGAAAACAGAAATACCACAGTGCCACTGTGTTGGCTCTTCTCCAATATTTGCTAAGTGCCTATGATGAGTCAGGCTCCACGGAGAGCAGGTGTGAGACCCAGAGCTTACTCCCTGTGACCTGTTGCCATGGAGTCTCTCTTTATTCGTTCGTTCACTCACTCGCTCACTCATTCATTCATTCACTCGTGCGTCATCGTTCGTTTAGCGAATTCTGAGGGGCAGTTACTCTGCTAGATATCGTCAAGCCCTGGGCTGTAGTGATAAGCAGATACCAAGCTTACATAGAGGAGCTCACAGAAAAGTAGTAAGACCAGCCCATTTACACATAATTACAACCCACGTCACTAGGACCAGGTGCCCTGCCAAACCTTGTGTTTGCGGGGAGGCCCGATGGAGCTGAGGATAATTCTGGCTGTTGATCCTCACGTAGATCTTCCAAGTGTCCAAGAATCTCTACTGTCTTATCCTACTGGGCTGGTGTAAAGATTGAAAGACCTTAATAGAGTGAGTGACTATGTAGGAGCTCAATAATGATATTGGTCTTCACGAACATCATCACCATCACCACCACCACTTGTATGGGCATCATTATCACCATCATCATCACCACCACCATCGCCATCCCCCTACAACTATCAACACCCATTATCACCATCACCATCGACATCATCCTAGGTGGAATCACAGGTGAGATTCTCTGTCTGCCCCTCCAGATATGCTCCCCATCCTTCCCCACCCGCGCCCCTGATATCCCAGAAAGATGACTGTATGCATTCCATCCACAGGATCCCTTGCCCTCTGACTTCCAGCTGGGAATGGCCAATGGGGAACCCCACAAGAGAAGGTCGGAGGGAAGTCAGAGTCTTTACTGCCCTGGCTCTCTCTCTTCCGTGCCACAGGTCAAGAGCGGCTGCGTTCTTCTGCTAAAGGCCACAGTTCCTGTCGATTGGCCCTCTCCTACTAGTGCCGCTCTCTGGGTCTGGGAATGGTCCCTTCCTTGGCCCTTCAGGCATTGAAACACTAATAGTGATGGCCGTCCATTGATGTCATCCCTTGGGTGCCTTATAATCTTCAGTGTTTTCTCTTGGTGCCTCCCACACCGTTGTGAGTGGTCCTGTCATTAAACTCTCTCCGGTCATCCTAGGGGGTGACCTGGATTTCCTTCCAGAACTCTGGCCATCCAACCATAACACGGTCATTACCATCGGCGTCGTTATCAGGGTCTGCCCAAGAAGGGACTCTTGCTGTGTGGTCAGCCATTGCTTGCTGATCCCCACTACTACTTTCCCCAGAGACAAGGTTCCCATTTCTTTAGCAACCTTCTGGTTCCTGGCATCGAAAGCTCAAATACCCAGTGGTATCACCTCTGGGACTCAGCTCAAGCCTTGCTTCTTACAAGAGGCATCACTGGCCTCTCCTTCCTCCCAGCTTCATCCTCCAAAGTCCAGGCGCAACTCTCACCTGGGAACGCAATCTCCATCTGTGCCACTGCCCTAGAACTCCTGCAGAGAAGGGCAGGGACTGTGTCACCTTCTTCACCCCCGCGTCTCACGTGGAATGTTCTCAACGTGCCCTTGTGGCACGCAGGCAGGAAGGAGGGGCAGATAGTGATGAGGAGTGCTGTCGCTACTGTTAGTGCCAGCACTGGGTGACGCTGACAGCTGTCCCAGCAAACCGATGCCACCATCCGGTGCTTAGCACGCAGGAAGGATCAGGAAACATTTGTCCAATTCAACAAAAAGAACAATCACATCCACCATTGATTGGATGCTTGCTGTGTGCTAAACTTGCAGCTAGGTGCCTGCATCTGCTGTTTCCTTTGAGATGGAGAATAACCCTGGGGTGCCCGGGAGGCTCAGTCGGTTAAGCGTCAACTCTTGATTTTGGCCACGGTCATGGTCTCAAGCCTCGTGAGCTTGAGCCCTTGCATCGGCCTCTGCACTGACAGTGCGCAGCCTGCTTGGGATTCTCTCTCTCCCCCTCTCTCTGCCCTTCCCCCATTTGCACTGTCTCTGTCTCTCTCAAAATAAATGAAGAAACTTAAAAGAAAAGTTCGCAATAACCCTGCTGGGGGCTGGCATTGTGAGGAAACGGAGGCAGGAACAGGCTATAACCCCAGGCCCACGAGACTCCAAGGGTCTACACTTCCGGTCGCCAAGGCCCTGTAATTGAACGGTGTGCAACTGCACGAGTGGCCAGGGGAAGCTGGATGCTGACTACGAGGGCCTCTACACTTCCCTTTCAACATCCTCATGGATGTCGGGGGTGTATCTCAGCCCTGTCTCCACCCCCACTCCCGCCCAGCGTGGCAGATGGGGCAATGATAGCCCCTTGACCCTTCAGTCTCTGTGAGCACCAAAGGAGAAAATTCCTGCCCTGAGATCCCAAGTTATTATGTAACAGCTCTGGGAGACAGAAAACAATGCCCTCCCTCCGCCCCCCCCCCCACATTCACTTCCCAATCCCTGGAACCTACAACTATTAACGGATACGGCAAACACTGTGATTAAGTTAGGGGCCTTGAAAGAAGGAGCTGCTCTTAGGTTATCTAGGCGGACCCTGCGTGCCGTCACGCACATCCTTACAAGGGAGAAGCAGAGGGAGATGAGACCCGGGGACCCACACAGGAGAAGGGGAGGTAAAGACAGTTGTGAGATTGGAGCGATGTGGCTCTGACTGAGGCATGGAGGGCCAAGGCTTGCCAGCTGGAAGAGGCAAGGAATGGGTGCTCCCCTAGCCCCCTGAGGGAGCACAGCCCTATGGAGACCCTAAGATCCCTTCAAAACGGTGAGAGAACGCCCTTCTCTTGTTTGAGCCACCGAGCCTGTGGGAGTTTATCACAGCAGCCCTCGGAAGCTGATAAGATAGCCCACTAAATACCCTCGGCATTTCTGTTCTGATCCTACGCGGTGCTGGGTCTGTAGAGGGGGAATAGCTCGGGGCCAGGCCTCGCCCTTGGCAAGCTGAGTGGGACCCAGCTGGGCAGTGGCCCTCAGAGGAGCTGGTGCTCCCACTGGGGACAAGTGCCTGGGCTCTTGGGCTTTCTCTGATATCCTGTGATCTACCCACAAGAGGCCGGGACTGGGGGCCACGGATTTTCTCACTGAAACGGATGCCAAATCCTGGTAGCACAAAGTGAGCCGATCTCACCCATCCCCAAATGCCTGCGGGCCAACCTGGAAACCACGTGAGCAGAGATGCTCCTCCCTCCCTGCATGTGCTTCCCTGGGACACGGGCCTCAGCGCGGGGAGGCGGGGAGCAGGGAGGCAGGGAGGCTGTGGCCAGTGGGGACCCTGCTACTGTGCCGGCGTGCTGCGTCCTGCAGCCCTCACCGCACGTCCGCGTGTGGGAGCAGCCCCCGGGCACCCCCACTCCGGCCCTTCTGTCCCCTCTGGGAGGGCACAGCAGGATGCAAATGGGGTTTGGTAACACGAGAGTGGGATAACCTTTAACCCTCCTGATTTATG
This sequence comes from Puma concolor, assembly GCF_028749965.1. Classification (NCBI taxonomy): domain Eukaryota; kingdom Metazoa; phylum Chordata; class Mammalia; order Carnivora; family Felidae; genus Puma; species Puma concolor. Next base: position 41,201,160 of record NC_141681.1, on the reverse strand, counting down.
GAAAACGGTCATTTGCACACACGGGCACAGGATGTCGGACGAGCGGCAAAGCCTTCCTGCGTGGGGTGCGCGGTGAATTCGCGGCTGCCCCGGCGGGACCTGCTGATTACACATCGGGTGGGCACGCAGGACAGGTGGATGCCCAGGCCGCAAAGGGGACGGGCGGGCAGAAGCGGGAGGGGCCGCCTGGGGAGCAGAGAGCTTTGCTTTCGGGTCAGCGAAGAAGGGACGCAGGGATGTTGGAGAGAAGATAGGGGTCTCCTTGGCTGGGGCTTCTCTCCATCAGGGGGTTCCAGAGCACAGAGGGTGAGGGGCCATCAGACACGCTGCACGGGCTGCTGGGGATGCCACATCCAGGACCCCGGGCTGCCCAGGAGGCACCGTGTCCCCTTGGAAAGGGTCCCGGGCCCTGGCTGTGGCTGTGGGAAGCGGCCTCAGCTTCTACGTGGAGAAGGTCTGGAAGCTCGGACCTAACAGCTCCCATAATTGAGTCAGCTTCAAACTCGATCTGGTCAGCGTGGCCAGGCGCTACCAAGGTGGTTTGAAGCTGGATTTGGACTGCCGTGGGAGCTGTCTCCATCAATGAAACAAACAGCCTCTGAGCTTAGTGGGATGTGACAGCCGCCGGCACTGTTCTCAGATGGGGGGAAGGGAGGAAATGGGCTCCTGGCCGGAGCCCACAGGGCTGGTCACACACCGGACTGCACCCACCCCTGTGCATCCCTGGCCGCCCCCTCGCTTCACGAGGGGCCTGAAAGACCCAGAGGGCCCAGAAGTCTGCCCGGAGATGGACGAGCACTGGGAGGGGCTTGGGGCTCTGCGCAGGGCCTGGCTGGGGGAGGAAACTTGAGTTTAAATGGTGATTTGTCACCGGTACTTAGGGGGCTGGCTTCTAGCCTCCGCAAGCCTCAGTTTCCCACCTTGGAAAACGGGGATAGCCATAACCCTCCCAGCATCCAGGAGGGGGAAGTGCAGGGGGTGGGGGTAACCCTTCCAGACCCCGGGCTCAGGGCCTCACTGCTTGCGAGCTCCCGTGGCCGACATCCCTTGCCAGCTGCTTACTTGTTTATTCATCCGGCACACAAGGAGGAAGCGTCTGCCTTGGCTTAGGCATCGAGGCTGGGGCTGTGAATAAGAAGGCCCAGGTCTCTGCCCTCCAGGAGCCTAAGGCCCCAGCGGGAGAAGGCGGACAGCAAACAACAGATGATAATGAACAAGGTCATTTCGGACTCCTAAGTGCCTCCGATAACACCCGTGAAGAAAATCCAGAAACGCCACGGGAAAGAAGGAGCCGCTGGCCGGTGAGAGACACGGCGGGGTCCCCGGGGTTTGGGCACCGTTAGGCGCAGCAGTCCTGAGGACGGTGAGGGAAACGTTCTCCAGAGATGGCCTGAATAGAGAGCCGGGGCAAGAGAAAGCTAGTCAGAGAAACATCCGGGGGTGGCACTGACCTTGGCGAGGGCAAGGTGGCCGGGCAGCGGGAGAGAAGGGGGAGGAACTGTGGGGGGCTGGACATGTGGTCTTGGAGGCCGTGGTAAGAGGTCTGAATTTTATTTTAAGTGCAGCCAGAATGCACTGCAGAGCCACAAACGAGGCTGTCACCGTCTGATTTATGCTTTAAAAGCCACAGCGCACCACGGACACCAACCACTGTCTTGACTCCACTCCTCTGGCTCCTGGAAGCCCGAAGGGCCAGCTCCTCCCATCGTCGCCAAACCCAAAGTCACTTTCAGAAGTGTTTACGCTGAAGCGTAACAGGACCGCGGTACCTGCTGTGGCTGCACCATAGCCAACTTCTCCATCCCTCCCCCCCCCCCACCCCGGGAACCAGGATGGGCTTTCGGATTGCTCCCCGCCCCGGGGGGGGGGGGGGGGGGAGGGGGGCGGGGAGGGAGACTCACGCAGGGTGCGGCTGCCTTACGCACCCCTTCCCGCTGGACCCGTGCAGGACGCGTAGGGTGTGCGGCGTAGGAAGCGCCAGGCGGCTTCCCCCAGGAAGGGCGTCAGCGCTGTTGGCCCTCGTCACCTTCCATGCTTTCCAGCTTTCCATTTTGTGAGGTGGCACCTCATTGTCCTTTAGGTCCGCATCTCCCGGACGGTTAATGAGGTTGAGCACCATTTCCTAGGGCCCTTGGCTGTTAGGCCCTCCACGTCTGTAAACCGTCTCTGCATCTTTCCCCCTGATTCTTTTGGGTTGTTGACCCGCCTGCATTCTTGTTCAGCTGTATGTTCCACAGCCGCTTCTGAAAATCAGGAACTTGGTCGTCAACAATGACAGACGTCGTCCATCGGTCCTTCCCCACCGCCACCTCCTCGGGGCTGCTCGGATCTGGTGGGGGACCCAGGCTGTCCCTCGGACCGGGTTTTTGGTACCTTCAGGCCTTGCCTCGACCCTTGTCACCTGCCTGGATTCTTCTCTTCTCACCTGTGTGACCTGACTCAAGGACCCCCCCCCCCCCCCACCAGCCCACAAGGCCTCCTCCTCCTTGGGCACACCCAGAACTGCCCTGGCCTTGACCTCTACAGACCCAAGTCACAGCCCCGCCCCGTGTGTCTCCTTCTTGTCCCTGAGTGGGCCTCTTCTCTCTTGGTACAGGGTCCCTCCACCATAGTAGGCTCCTGGGGGCGGGGTTGTGTCTCCACCTGTTTGGTTCCCAGAGCAGAGCCTCCCTGAGGTCTGGGCACAGAGTCAGGCTCAGTACAGACAGATGGCAGGCCCGCAGTGCTCAGGGACGGGGCGAAGGAGACGGACCCCAAGCACCACCCGTCAGCTCCTGCCTGGGTCCCGACAGGCAGCCACCTGCACAGGGAAGGAGAAGGAACACGCTGTCCCCTGGCTCAGGGTCTCCGGGTACTCCTGCGCCCTCCTCGTCCACCCGGGGCCCCAGTTGGAGCCTCTCCCCTCTGCCTCCCAGTGGGTCTGCCAAGGACAGACCTGTCCTTTGTCACCCCTGCCTGCCTTTGAGACTTCAGTGGAACTCTGAGGATGCAGCTCGGCCCCTCCAGCTGCAGAGAGCCCCCGACAAAGATACCCAAACAATGCCTCAAAAACCAATCATGCTAGCTAAGACTTATTTTTAAACAGAGCATGACAACCCGGGAGGGATGATTTCAGCTTAAGTCATACGTGGGGCATTTCCCTTCAACAGTTTTGATAACGTGTATGCATGTAACATTTCACGCTTGATGGTGGCTTCTCCCTTCTTGTCTTCATTAAAAGCGACCAACAAGGACCAAAACCTGTGACGCCAGCAAGAATCCCTGAGGTGAGAGCTCTGGGCCAAGGGTTGTTTGTGTCTACCAGAAGCTGCCCCGTGTCCGTCCCCCGCCTAGCCTCTCTCTGGGGTCCCCTGCCATCGTGATGAACCGCTCCGTCTCCCGGCCCCTCTGCCTTACAGACAACGGCCACCCGGGGCTCGGGAGACCACCGGGCTCACCTCCACTGCTGCTGCCCCCTCACTTCCCCAGGGAAGCCCAGCCTGGCACCCACCCTGCTTCGGGCTTTGATTTGTGGCTCCGGCTCCCAGTCAGCGGGGCCAGGTCAGATGCCGCACTCCAGATTAAAAATAAAAGCCAGGATGCAGGCAGGGGGATTTGGCTGTCAGAGATGCATTTCTGCCTCTTCCCATAAGGTTTGATCTCATCCTGTCTACTTCCTCCCCGGTCCCTCGCCCCAGTCCCCTCCTGCCTTCCCCAGGCTCCTGCTTCTCATCAACCACCGTCTCCTCTCCACACCAACGTCACCTGGCCTCAGAAAATTCCAGGCCCCTCTCTCCTAAATCTCAAGCCACACGTGGGACTGTTTGCCCTTCCTTTATTCATGGGTTCATTCGTTCAACAAACAGCTGGTGGAGGTTATGTCCTTACAGGGAAGACACATGCATAGATAGAAAGACCAAGAAACGAATAGCTAAGATGCCCTCATAAAATGCCAAACTTAACGGGGGTAAAACAGCTCTGATGATTCATTTTATGGGTCAGCCTGACTGGGCCCAGGCCCTTGGTCCAACACTGTTCTGGGTGTCCATGAGGTGTTTGGATGAGATTAACCCTTGAATCAGTGGACCCAGTAAAGCTGACGGTCCTCCCTAATGTGAGTGGGCCTCATTCAATCAGTCGAAGGCCTGAAGAGAACAAAAGGGCTGATCCTTTCCTGAATAAGAGGAAACTTCTCCTGCCTGAGTGCGTAGCGGGTAGAGAGTGACCTAAGTCAGGGAAAGAGTATTTGAGCTAATGAGGAAGAAGGGCCAGCTGTTCAAAGAGCAGGAAGGATATTTTAGGAACAAGGGATAGTACGTGCAAAGGCTCTGGGGTGGGAACAAGTTCAGTGTGCCCAAGGAACAGAAAGAAGTGAAACATTCATGAGCACCTACAGCGTACCACTTGATGCCCAGAACTTTCTCGTGTTGAGTATTCTCCATCTGGGATGTAGCTGATACGTTCTTTTTTTTTTTTTTATTAAAAAATTTTTTTGTTTTAACATTTATTTCTTTTTGAGACAGGGAGAGAGACAGAGCATGAACGGGGGAGGAGCAGAAAGAGAGGGAGACACAGAATCGGAAGCAGGCTCCAGGCTCTGAGCCATCAGCCCAGAGCCCGATGGGGGGCTCGGACTCACGGACCGCGAGATCGCGAGACCTGAGCTGAAGTCGGACGCTTAACCTACTGAGCCACCCAGGCGCCCCTACCTGATACGTTCTTAATTTGATATCTTTTAAAAAAAAAAATTAACTTATTTATTTTTTGAGAGACAGAAATAGAGCGTGAGCGGAGGAGGGGACAGAGAGAGAGGGAGACACAGAATCCGAAGCAGGCTCCAGGCTCCGAGTTGTCAGCACAGAGCCTGATGCGGGGTTCGATCTCATGAACCGCGAGATCCTGACCTGAGCCGAAGTCGGACGCTTAACCGACTGAGCCGCCCAGGCGCCCCTAATGTGACATCATTTTTGATGTGCAGTGTATTTAGTTGTACGGAATAAAATGCTAGAAGTAAGGCCATGGCGATTTAGATCAAATTTATTTTGGTTTGTTGTTTTTTACAACAGGCTTATTGTTTTTTTTTTTGTGTTTTGTGTTTTGTTTTGTTTTGTTTTTTTACAACAAACAAGGTAGCCATGGATTCTTTACTTACAAACTAGTTTACGTTTAGTTAAATGAAATCTTGGAGTCATCTTGTCTCCTCTCTCTCCCCCCACATCTAATCGGCTAGGTATATGTGTTGAATTTTGCTCTTTAGAATATTCTCACACCCCAGCTACTAGCCTGGGTATGTGCTGTACCCTCCTCATGGGTCCCCCTCCATCCCAATAAACTCAGAATACTGTTTTTCCTTTTAAAACATGAGTCTCCCCATTTTATCCAAATGCAAACCAGGGTCCTTAAGGTGGTCCACACGAGTATATGTGATCTGCCCCTGTCACTTTATGACCCAGGCTCCTACTTTTCTTCAATACCTCTTTGGCCCACAGACCAGCTGCTGTGCTTAGAACATGTCAAACTCACTTCTGCCCCTGGGCCTTTGCACCTCTGCTTGGGACACGCTTCCCCTAGATAGCCATGGCTCACTCTCTCACCTTCTTGAGGTCTTTGCTCAAATTTTACCTTCTCAGTGAGACCTACTGGACCGCAATATTTAAATTACAGCTGCTCACCTCACTCCAGGTCTTCTGAGCCACGTTTCTTTGTTCCGTGGAGATACTTCTGAAATACTATGTAATTGATGTGTTTATTGTGCTTTTCAGCTATTGTTTTGTCTTTCCACTAGAATTTAAAAGGACATGGATTTTTTTTTTTTCCTTCCAGTTTTGCTCACTGATGGCATATGGTAGGTGCTCAAGATTTCAAGGTTCACTGAAGGCACATTTGCCTGTGCGTTTCTTGCATATGTGTGAATTTCATGTTTTGTATTTTAGACTTGTGTGAAAGTTATAACAGAGTATCAGAGTATACACAGGAGATTTGTACTTTTGCTTCTGCTGCCTTACTACCTCCGGTGAGGGTTAACTGAAGGCTTGGTACGGGTCGGGTACTACTCTGAGTGTTGCCTGGTGTTTCTCTTTGCATTTCAAATGCATCCTGTGAGGTGGGCGGTATTTTCTCTCCCATTTTAGAGGTGAGGAAACCGACGCATAGAAAGGCTAAAAGGCTGGCCTCCAGTCACTAAGTTGTCATTCTATGCAGTGGAGAGCCAACCTAAGAAGTCTGATTCAGACCTCTGCCCTAAATCCTGATGTGTCACTCTTCCAGGGGTTACCATGATACTGGAGCAGCTGAACTGGGAAGATGTTTTGGGTGGTTTCTGGGATTTCTGATCCTTAAACAGGGAGGAGATTCTGGGGCAATGGGACAAAGACCAAGCAAAGTTCGGGGGTCCCGAGGGGACAGAGAGAAAGGCCTGGAGCAGAATGGACAGAGTTCTGGAGGCCTTCTAAGTAACGAAAGCCCTTCTGTTCTGATCCCGGTGCTTCAGCATCTTGCCTGCCCAATCCAAGCTGCCCTGTAGAAGATGTGTGGTCTCAGGTATAGCCCCCTCACACACTTGGGATAAACACCTTTCACAGACCAGCACCTCATTCCTCTCTCTGAGCTTTAGAGAAGGAGGATGCAAGACAGACGGACAGACAGGCTCAGCCGGATGCCCGCAGGGCTCTCGAAGACCCACGCCTCCCCCACGGCTCCCTCACACCTGTCTCAGCAGCCTGCGCTCCATTTACGCAAAGCCCCTGTTCCTACCAAGTGTAAATCTTCTCATTTCGATCTGTTATACCTAAATTCCCTTTCTAAAGAATTTTTATTCTGAGACACAAGCTGATTTTTCTATTGAAGGACTCCACTGTAATTAAACTGATTGCTGAAAAAGACATCATTCTTTTTAATAAGGCAATTTGCATATTCAATAACTTAAGCCTCACTTGCTGAAAGACAGTTTGAAAGTTTGTTTGTATATTCTCTCACTCAACTGTTTTCAGATTGCCTTACCTCGTTTCCAGTAACATGGTGATAATTGAAGGAAAATACACGAGGAAATTTCCTTTAATACAAAAAAAAAAAAATTCTTGTGTTGTTTCAAAACATGGTACAATTAATAGGCAACAGGGATCCTGTTGCAGAACGTCATATAAAAATAAAGTATTTTGCAGGTCACTTGTAATGTCTTACTCCTAAGCTGAACTGTCCAGTCCAGCTGGACTTGGAGGGATGGGGGAGAACGTAGGGCCCAGGGAGTTGCAAAATTGCACAGGGGGGTCCACAGCGCGAGAGCAGGGTGTGGGGCACTCTCTCCAGCTGCAGGAAGAATGGCTTGGTGAAGAGTAAAGATCAAATCTGTTATGACCGAAGGTCTGTGTCTTCCCCCGCCCAAATTCGTATGTAGAAGCCCCAACCTCCAAGGTGATGGCATTTGGAAATGGGGTCTTTGGATGGTGATTAGGATGGCATTAGGTCACGAGAGTGGGGTCCCGTGATGGGATTAGTGCCCTTATAAGGAGAGGAAGGGCTCTCTTGCTCCCTCTCTCTATCTCTCCCTCCTTCTGTCTCTCCGACAGTTGAGGACACAGGAAGACGTTGGCATTGTGCAAGCCAGGAAGACAGCTCTCACCAGAACTTGACCATGGCACCCCAACTTCACACGTCCAGCCTCCAGAACTCTGAGATGATAAATGTCTGCTTACACCTCCCAATCTCCGGTGTTTTGTTATGGCGGCCAGAGCTGACGAAGACAGCAATCCTCGGATTTGTTCCCACTCAGCGACGATGACCTTCCTCGGGGACTTGCCACTCCTGGACCCGACCTGCTCCTGGCTGCCGGAACCTTCATGCCATGTTTCTTTTTGCTTGCTTGTCATTCAACTAGCCCGTACTAGCGGTGCAGATGAAAAATGGTGAGCCACCTGCCGTGGACAAGGGGCCAGCACTTCTGTGGTTCAGGAGAAGGTTTTCGTGAACAGGTTTCCCCCCGCCGTCATGGCATATGGGGCCACTACCCTGGCATGAAAACCCAGGACAAGTCTGGGGCAGCAGGCACCCCTCATAGCCAATTTGTGGATGTTTCCGCTGTCTTGGAAACTTGGCACATAGCTCAAAAGAGACATGGCCCGGTGTGGGCTCACCCTCGGTGCCAATGTGGAAGAACACGGCACGGCTGGGGACTGCTGTGACACAGACTCAGGGGAGGCTACGGGGCCAGGGGGTTGCTTCTGCAAAGGGGCCAGAAAAGTGTTGGCTGTTGTTGTTGCTTGTACACGAAGGTGTTTCCGGAATAGTCGCTTACCAGTGAGGCTAGCTGGTTACCAGTGAAATTGGTCGACAGAGTCAATTTGCATAGTAAACAAAAACTCAAACTTTGTATTCCGCATCTTTGGCCCGCAAGCCGGCCGGGCACTGAAGCGGGTCTGAGGAAACAGACATGGGCCTATTGTTTTCTTTCTTTTTTAAAAAATTGTGGTACATAGGCTTAACATAAAATTTACCATTCTAATCGTTTATTTGCCAGGTTGTTTTTTTTCTTAATGTTTTATTTATTTTTAAGACAGAGAGAGACAGAGCATGAGTGGGGATGGGGCAGAGAGAGGAAGGCACAGGATCCGAAGTGGCCTCCAGGCTCCAAGCTGTCAGCACAGAGCCCGATGCGGGGCTCGAACCCATGAACTGTGAGATCATGACCTGAGCCGAAGTCGGACGCTCAACCGACTGAGCCACCCGGGCGCCCCTATGTGCCAGTTTTTAATTGTGGTAAAATACACACAACGTCAAGGTTGCATCTTAACCGTTCTGAAGCGTGCAGTTCAGTGCCGGCAACCGCATTCACATTGTTATGTGACCCCCCACCACCATCCACCCACAGGACTCTTTCCGTCTTGCAAAACTGAAAGTCTGTCCCCATTAGGGAATAACTCCCCTGCCCCTCCACCTGCCCTGGGGAACCGCCCTGCTGTCCCCATGCACGGGACTACTCTGGGTACCTCAAATGAGTGGAATCGTACCGTTTTTATCTTGATGTGACTGACTGACTTCTTTCACGTAGCAAAATGTCTTCGAGATTCACCCATACTGTGGCATGTGTCAGAAGTCCCTTCCTTTTTAAGACTGAGTGATATTCCTCTGTATGTATAGACCGCATCTCGCTTCCAAACCCTGCTTTCAATTCCTTGGGCTACATACCCAGCGGTAGAACTGCGGGATCATACGGTAATTCTATGTGTAATATTTTGAGAACCCACCAAACCATTTGCCACAGCGGAGGCACCATTTTACATTCCCACTGGCCTTTTGGTTTGTAAGACAATCAGTTCTCTGCTTGAACAGCTAGCCTTTGCTTTCCACCCCCCGCCCCCCATGGCTGCTTGAAAGTAACATCGAGTCCCGTGGGTAGAGTAACCATTTTCCCAGCCCCGTGGCTCTCCAGTTTTTTTTTTTTTTTAATGTTTATTTATTTTTGAGACAGAGAGAGACAGAGCATGAACGGGGGAGGAGCAGAGAGAGAGAGAGGGAGACACAGAATCCGAAGCAGGCTCCAGGCTCCGTGCTGTCAGCACAGAGCCTGACGCGGGGCTCGAACTCACAGACCATGAGATCGTGACCTGGGCCGAAGTCGGACGCTTAACCGACTGAGCCACCCAGGCGCCCCTCTCCAGTTTTTAGCATTGTAAATTGTGTTTACTTTTTGGCTATGTCCTCTCCATACGCTCAAATATAAGATCGAGTCTATAAAATCGTGATGGAGACTTGCCTAGAGACCCAACTTTACTGCACGTTGCCTCTTTGGTCCCTTCCGGTTCCTGCAGAAATTGCTCACTGCTGAATGTGTGATGGTTTTCGTGCCAGCAGGCTCTCCAGTCACACGTCCCACAGTGGACAGCATCGTACAGGACTCAAGGCTAGCTGGCCTAGGGCAAGGCCTGTGGATGGGATCTGTAGCATCCCAGAGCGCCCGGGTGCCCTGAGAGACACGGGGGCGACGAAAGAGATTGGGTTTTCTTTGTTAAGTGGCCTCAAAATCTAGGCTGACTCCACCCCCCCCATCCCTACCTACAATGTGCTAAACAAAATGTTGAACTTTCCGATGGAAGCCATCCTTCGAGATGATTATGATAATAAGCTCCGATCTTAGGAGCTTCTGGTGTTTACAGTTGCCCAAGTGGAATTCAGGTACTTTGCTCCCTCCAATTTCCAGCTTCGGCTCCAGTTGTCTGTAATGCAATCCTGAAAGGGTGAATTTGGACAATCACAGCTTGGCCATTTTGAGCACATATGCTAGAACTAAGTCTTTTTGGCTCAGCTGTAGCTTGAATCTAATGAAAATGACAGATAATGCAGCGCTCTGTGTGCCTGCCAAAAAAGAGGATATTTCCCATGAGATAGCACCTGGTGATGCAGAAATAGACACTATAGATTTGTGATTGGCTGGTACATACACGCATTCATATCTAGTCTGTATTATCAACCACAGAAGATCACATCCTGGATAATAACAGCAACAATGGCATGCATAAAAATTACTGCAGCAAAAAGGGAAAAAAATACCAGATCAATTATGTCAATTACGTGCTAGTCCTTTCCCCCCTCGCAGTTCCAACCCTGAGAAAAGGTGGCATCTCTCTCTGATCTAATTATTCACGTGCTCATTCGTGGGTCCCCCCCGCCCCCTTCTGCCCTTCTCTTTCACACGCAGATATAAAGGAGCTCTCTTTTAGAAACACACCGTGAACTCACACGTGCTTCCATACGTATGTGACTTACATTTTAGCAGTTGAATACATCAGTTACTTGCAAGTGAAGAGATCCCACCTCTTGAGTTGTGCTAAAAGGAGGCGACAGAGGGAGGGGGTACACTGAGATGACCTTACCTGAGAGCAAAAATGCCATCAGCCTCGAGAAGTGTCATAAATTAAGTTGCTATTTAAGCCCTGATTCTAGTAAAAGGGTCCAAATTTCCAAGGTGCCTTTAATGACTCTGTGCTCGGTGACAATGAAGTATTTCTTTAACAGACTGCCACCGAGAAAACATTGCAAAAAAAAAAAAAAAAAACTGCACAGCTCCGGAAAGGGAGCTTGTCACCTTCCCCGTCTTTAACTTCTTTCTTCTTCCTTTTTTATTTTCCTCCTGTTTTTCCCATTTGTCATCACCCCTGTCTGTTGCTCCCTCTTCTGCCTGGCCCGTAGAGATGAAGCAGAGTGGCGCCCCTGCGGCCTGTGTTCCAGTCCTGCCTGACTCGCCCCATGACCTCGGGGAAGCCACGCCCTTCCCCCCCCCCCCCCCCCCCCGCCGCCACCCTGCACCCCGGTGATCCCGTCTTTAAAAGGGCAGTGCTTGAGTTAGATGTTCTTTCAGGTCCCTTCAAGCTCTCAGGTTTGAAGGCAAGAGTAATTTACCTAGGCTAGCTAAGGCGGAAGGTGATTTTGAAAGAGAAATACAAAATCATTAAGCAGATCAGTAAATTTGATAATGAATTGTTTCAATTAGATTCAGGTGGCAGCAGATGTTAAATTGCTTTAGCAGAACCAAGCTTAGGGGTCTGAGGTTTACTTTTCTCATTTAAATATACAGATACAAAGGGATACATCACCTTTTTAGTCCAGCTTGACAAAAAAGCCTCTACTCTATAGACCACCCCCGTCCATGCAGAACTTCTGTTGGCCTGGGAGTGGGCAGGCAGGTGAGGGGTCTCCTCCCAGCCCTACCTCCTGGCGGTTTGGGTGTGCTTTGGGTGGAGCCTTCTCCTCTCTGTGTCTCAGCTCTCTGGTCTATAAACAGGAATGGACTCCTCTCGGGCCCTAAAATGTGTCCTGCCTCCCTTTGAATCCCTATCTTCCTTCGCCAGGCCCGTTAGACACATTTCAAACGCTGTGTGCCTGTGTTGGGCATCTAGCCTGTTTTAAAGTATGAGGCCTGCTTAGCTGCCAGACTGCGAGGTCCTGTGGGGCAGGACGGCCCCCCAATGAGGGGTGGGGATCGCAGACGGTGGGAAGGGGTAATGGAAAGTGGGCATTCTATGCCGGCACCAAACGGGCCCAAGCATCTCAGGCAGCTGGCCTGGAGAGGCTTTCTGCGAACCCCACGCTGGCAAGAGCCCCGGAGAGCCGTGCCCTTTTGGCTGGTTGTCCCCAGGGGAGGCTGGACTCACGGTGCCGGGGAGGGGGGAGGGAAGGGCAAGCCGGCTTCAGGAGGCACCTCTCCCTCTTCTTCCTTCTTGGCTGCGTTATTCCTGGACAAACATGACTCCAGGGCCTGGCTCAGCCTACCCCGTCCAGGTAGCGCGCCTCCTCCCTCCCTGGCAGGCCCCGTCTCGCCAGGCGCCCTGCGACACAGTGTGTAACCAAACCCCACCGGGTCTGCTGAGCTCCTGAGGAAACTGCCTCTTTAAGAACTTATCTCATATTTTCAGAAATTGACTGAAAATTCTAAGTAATGGTGAGACATGATCACACTCACTTTCTGTAGTTAATCCTTCACGAGGGTCAGGCGCCCCTCTCTTCTCAGTGGCTCATTTGATTGTCACCTACCTTGCACAAAACCTCCCAGCCCCGAGCACTGTCTGGTGGGATGACAGGCCGTCACAGAGTGCTGTATGCCGTGCAGGAGTAACTGAATTAGAAAAACCTGCTGGCACTGTAATAAAGCGTTTAATGGACAGACAGCCTCTCTTGCCTTCCTTGGGGTAACACTAAATCCCTTTTTATTGTGGTTTGCACAGATGTTAGTGAGTTATCCATTTCTCTAATCATACTAGAAGTTGGCACATCCGTCTTAACTAAGAAGACCAGCCCACTCGCTTTTACAGAGTTCTTTTTCTAATAAACTTGTGTCAGTTTCAGGTCAGTTTTACCAATACAAATAAAATTCAAACAAATAAAAAGTATATTGTCTCATGATGAGATTTATGTAATTATGTCCCTCAGGTCACTTTAAATTTACACAGGGACTTACACCCTGCGTAACCCTTATTGCGACTCAGGGACGCGCGCGCGCGCGCGCGCGCACACACACACACACACACACACACACACACACACTCACACACGCCGAGTTGGTAGCATTGCATCCCTGCAGGTCAGGGCCAGGCCTTTGGTGCAGAGTAGCCCCTGTTTATGCCAGAGGGGTGAGCTGGCCTGGGGGTGGTCTGCTGGGGGTCTTTCAAGGGGATACAGCCCTTGAAGGAGGTCAGAGGCTTTTCTTTTATTCTGGATGACTTCTTTCGTGTGAAATCGACTCTCTCGATAGGCCAACGTTGCTCTCCTATCGTGGCTAACGGACCACCCAAAGATCGTTTGGCAAAAAAAAGAAAAAAAAAATTTGCAAAAGAGGGTCACGTAGCAGGAAAAAAAAATGCGTCTGTTAAAGGAAGACGGGAAAACAAAATCCGACCCACCAAGGTGCTGGCATCTGTAACTTCTGTGGAACTAGGAAAGGTCACCTGAAGTTCAGGCCGGGATGAATAATGGCTGTGGTGAGGGGTTCCTTTTTTCCCTTCCACGGAGTTGATGGGTTCACAGCGGTAGCTGAATCTTGATAGATTGGCAGCCGCTGAAAGGCAGCGACCGGGTGCGGGGCTGCACTTTGGTTCCCCGGGGCGGAGGCTGGGCCGCCGAGGTCCCCGGGGCTGGGTGGACGGCGAGCCCAGGTGACCAAGCCGCCTCCGTCCCTGCACAGAGCAGGATGGACATGGGCCCTGGCGTCGTCCCTGGGCCGGGCTGGGCAGGGTGGGCTCTCTGGCACGGCCGGGGCCCAAGGCCGTCGCTCGCCTTTGTGTGCACAGAATTACTGCTCTCGGGGGCCTCCCTCTGCAAGTGAGAAGGGCTGTCTCTGCTTCCCGGTCCAATCGTCCACTTCATAAATCAAAGACGATGGGAGGTGCTTTAACCATTTGGTGTCCTGTTGCAACGGGAGGAAGCCTCCAGCGTCGCCCCCCAGAGGGAAAGAGGAGAAAGGTGCTGGGCCACCCTGGGCGCCGCACCCAGCCCGGGGTGCCGGCTGCCAGGACGAGAGCAGAATTCCAGGTGGGCCCCGAGAGGCCCACCATCCACGACAAGGCCACGGAACCTGAGGCCCAGGGAGGGGAATGGGACTCGCCGAAGGTTCATCTAACAAGGGGGTGAAAGAGCTTAGACTGCACCGAGGGGCTCTGATTCCCAGGCTTCGGCTTCTTCATTTATTTCTTCACTCACTCACTCACTCACTCAGTCCTTCATTTGGCAAATATTTACAGAGGGCCCACTGTGTGTGAAGCACCGTGCTAGGCTCTAGGGAGCCAGGAAAATGTTTGCAAAAGGGTCAAGCACTGCACTTTCACAACAAAGTGCTGGTAATTGTTCGCTCGGTTATTAAGTAGAGATTAAGTCTTCAATCCCACCTATCTAGATTTTTCTCCTTCTGGCAGCTCTTGTTGAGCACCTCCTGGGGCTCCTGCTCAGCAGTGGCACTTTCAGGGAGATTATAGTCTAAGTGGACAGGGAATACCGACCCTCCTATCCCCGAAGGGTGAGCCAGGCTCCTGGCCTGAGGTCCTGGGTCCCAGTGGGTCCCTGGAAGCTCTCAGGAGCAGGGGCAAAGGTGATCTCTGCCAGGGTTGACAGGCAGAGCACAGGGGCCTTCACCTGGTCTTAAGCTGGAAAGTCCGTGCAAACCACAGTCCCCATTGAGACACAGAAGTGGCCTTTTAAACCCACACACTTGGGTTGTTGCTGACTGTCAACGCTGGGCCAGCCCAAGGAACTCTGGTCTGACAATGTTGCTTACGTTGGGTTAAAGGTTCTATTTCCATTTGGGGAAATTTCCGGCTCTCTCCTTGCCCCTCCCCATCCCAAGCCTTGAGAGGCTGAGTATGTGGGGCAAGATGCACACCTCACTGTTCCAACAGGTCTTATGGGGCAGTGACAGAGGCAGGGTCTAAATGAGAAGATCAGAGAATGGACGGTCGTCAGGGCTACAGACACAGGTCGCCCTGATTGCTCAGGCCGAAGGGAAAGGAAGGGCTGGCCCTGAAATTGTTCTGAAAGGAGCCACTGGGCTGCAGCGGTGAGAAGCTCTGACAACTATCAGGATCCCCAAGAGTCAGATGGATGAAGAGCCATGGGTTTAGGCTTCCAGGGGCAAATGATGTTCCAGGTCGGTATCTAAGAGGCAATGGGCCTGACACCTTGCTCGTTGTACCCTCCCACCTGCACCCCACACTGGTCACCTTTACTGTCTTCTGGGCCATTGGCTGACCACCAGGAGGGTGTCAGGGTCAAGGGTCTGGACTGGACCCCAGCTTCTCCACTACTCACTGTGTGTACAACCTCAGGTGGGCTTTTGATGCTCTGTGCCCTGGCTTCCTCACTGCAGTACAGGGACGATAGAAACACATTCCACTCCTAGGTCCCTTGTGTGGATTAGACACTTAGGATGGTGCCTGGTACACCTCTTGTCACACAATTAGTGGTGCTCAATAATCCCTCTAGGCTTCATCCTTTTCACCCTTGTCCCTGGGGCCATACTCATCTTTTAAAGTATCATGCCAGTAATTTTACTCCCCTGCTGCACCTGTCATGCCATGACAAAATAAAGTCGAGCTCTGAAAAGTGACATTCAAGGTCTTTCATAATGGGGCGCCATCTTTCCTGTCCAGCCTTAATGTTACCAATTCTACCTCAAACTCTGCCTTAGCTGATCTGGTTCCATCCATCCATCCATCCATCCACCCACCCACCCACCAACCCACTCATCCATCCATTCACCCATCATCCATCCATCCATCCTTCCATCCATCCATCCACTCGCTCACCCACCCACTCATCCCTTCACCCACTCACCTATCCATCCATCCATCCATCCATCCATCCACCCAACCACCCACCAACCCACTCATCCATCCATTCGCCCATCATCCATCCATCCATCCTTCCATCCATCCACTCACTCACCCACCCACTCATCCCTTCACCCACTCACCTATCCATCCATCCATCCATCCATCCATCCATCCACCCAACCACCCACCAACCCACTCATCCATCCATTCACCCATCATCCATCCATCCATCCTTCCATCCATCTATCCACTCACTCACCCACCCACTCATCCCTTCACCCACTCACCTATCCATCCTTCCATCCATCCACCCAACCACCCACCAACCCACTCATCCATCCATTCGCCCATCATCCATCCATCCATCCATCCATCCATCCTTCCATCCACCCATCCATCCATCCATCCATCCACTCACTCACCCACCCACTCATCCCTTCACCCACTCACCTATCCATCCATCCATCCATCCACCCATCCGCCCATGTAATCCATCTACTCACTCACCCACCTGCTCAGTCATCCATCCATTCATTTAAACATGCATATCATATTCTTACAGCCTGATTCTCAAACAGGCCTAAGCATGCATTTGCCTACACAGAAGCTTGTCCTTTCTATACTCTATCTATCTATCTATCTATCTATCTATCTATCTATCTTTAACCTATGGAGAGATTGATTGCTCATGGGGAATTGACTCACATGATTGTAGAGGCTGAGAAGTCCCATGATCTGCCATCTATAAGCTGGAGACCCAGGAAAGCTGGTGATATAATCCAATCTGAATCTGAAGGCCTGGGAGCCAGAGAAGCCAATGGCATAAATCCCAGTTCAAGGGCAGGAGAAGATGAAATAAGATGTCTCACCTCAAGCAGTAAGGCAGAAAAGAAGGAGACACTTTCCCCTTCCTCTGTCTTTGTAATTTATTCAAGCCCTCAATGGACTGCATGGTGCCTACCCACATTGGGGAGGGCTATATGTTTTACTGTCCACTGATTCCAACGCTAACCTGTCAGCGAGGAGCACTCTTACAGACACTTCCAGAAATAATGTTTAATCTGGGCACCCTCTAGCCAGTCAAATTGACAGAAAATTAACCATCATCTCTCCCCTCCTGCTGAGTCCACTTTCCTGGGCTCCATGGCTTCGTGTCCTCAGACTTGGGTATCATTCTCAGCTGATGCTAGGAATACCTAAGATATGTCAGGAACCTCATTTTTCTCATCTAGTTAGTGGAAGGGACCTGCCTTTCTGGCTGCTGTGTGATTCAGTTGGGCACATAAAAGATTTAATGTAGGGCCTGGCACACCATAGGAGCTCTAAAGAAAGGGAATTGTTACTTTACTTACCAGGGGCTCCATGCCTTGGGACCTTTCCCGGTGCCAGTGGCCCTTACTTCGGCATTCCTGCCTACGCCATCTTTCTGTTAGCTCGCTCTATTCAGAAAATCTTGCCTAACGTAGCATATGCAGAGTGCACCGTAGGTACTCCACAAGCATTTGGTTTGGGGATAACAAAGAGATTTTATAGCATAAGTTACCTGTCCAATGGAGAGTGGCGTTAACAAGGATGCTGAGGCTTTCTCTGGCCTCAGTGGTCAAAAAATTCCATGTTCAGGAAGTGATGTGTGCCATGGGGTGGAGAGGGGAGAGGAGATCCAGCTCTCTGTGACCGTTTTGAGAAAAGCCATCGTCGACTGTCCCAGTAATCCATTCAAGTGTTTGAAGACAACTTTGGTGACCCAGGAGATAACTCTTCCCCCCTCTATTTGCAAAACCATCGTGACTTATCATTTCACCTGAGAGTCAGACACTAGTTAACGACAGTCCATTCAAGAATATCCTCATAACTTCCTGAAAAAGTCTTCAATGACAACTATACTTGAGGTCTTAAAAATCTGACCTAATGAAAATTAGATCATTCACAGTGTTGCTTATTGCCTTTAATCCTTGCTGAGGGTCTGTTGTGGGGCAGACACCGTGTTAGGGGTGGGGGAAGAGTCGAAGAACGGAACACAGTTCGTATCTTCCAGGGGCTCACAGGAGAATGGAATCAGGTAAGCAGGGAATGATGCCGGGAGTCCCCTCATTGGCTTTACCACCTAATTATGTTTCGGCACTGCCACCAATGTGTTCCCTTTCCTTCGGACACTCAAATACGAACCAGGGACATTGACGAGACGTATATGAAAATGACCTACAGATCTCCGGAAATAGAAACTCACGTTCGCGTCTGGCAGGGGTGGGCAAGGTCCGGCCAGGGGGCCACATTCAGACCCATCGCTGATTTTTGAAAGAGTTTTATGGAAACACGGGCATGCCTGTTCTTTTGCATATTGTCTGAGGCTCGTGCCACACACCAGCAGAGTTGAGCTGTAATGGTCACCAGGCAACCTGCAAAGCCTAAACTATTTACTGTCTGGCCCTTTACAGAAAGAGTTTGCCAAGCGCTGGCTAAAAAAAATAAATAAATAAAATAAATAAAAAAAAATAGCACGAGTCCAGAAATGCATCTACAGACCTGCCTAATTGGACCCTGCACATCAAGACCAAGAAGCTAGAGGCTCCGAGTGGAGAGGCAGCCCAGAGGGTGTCCAGATATTAGGAGCTGCAGATGAGGTTCCAGAAAGCATCTCCTACTGTGCAAATGTTGCATTTGCCTAAAAGGAAGTCAAATAGAGAGCAGATTAGGAAAAGCAGAAGAATAAATGACATATAATTCTAGGTATGCGTACTCTTTAATATGTGAGGGGTTTGGGTTAAACACACTGCGGAAAACCACATCAGTGTCAGCGATCCAGAACCTAAAATCACCAAAATAATCCAAAAATGTTCCTCTGGGGGGTATGGTTGTACTTCGGTGTATGTATTCGTTCGAAGACAGACATTCCCACCCGTGTGGTCACCAGGGGCTTTTACATGTCAGATGTGTGTGCGTGTGTGTGTGCGTGTGTGTGTGTAAGGAAATACTAAGGTGCATGTAGATATAAATGTTAAATAGATTTTCGCTAACTTTGAAACTATGTGAAAAAATCTTGAACGGTAGAGATATCATTTAAGAGAGCATAAGGGGCTGGATGGGATCGACGGGAAAGGTGAGGGTGCCCAACACATTTACACACACACACATATCCGCGTGTATAAAAAGATATTTAAGGTAATCTCTGGCATCTGAGCATGCACAAATATCTTAACCATAATACAGCGGTATTTAAATTATAGATCTGCGTATATATGGAGAGGTATGTGTGCAATCAAACTGTCCCTTCACTTAAGGCTCTTGGAAGTTGAGGCCTATTTCTGCCGCTGTTGGGGTATGAATCAGTCACATGTGGAGCCTGACGTGAGCGGTACTCAGGTACCCACGGCAGATGTGGAGGGACAGCCCAAGAGTGGGCATCCAGGGTCACACTGAGAGGCTGCGTGAAGAAAAGGTGTCATTTGCAGCTTGTTTGCAGAGAGGTTGGGGGGGGGGGGGCAGGGAGCACAACCCTGAGCCAGTTACGTCTAGCACCGTTCACACATCTTAGGGTGCAAACTGCCATTGAAAACCTGCACAGTCCTTGGAGGGAAGTCTCCAGAATCCACTGCCTGGAACTGACTCCTATTTGTTTGGGACTTCGAGCAAATTTCTTAACCTCTTTATGCCTCAGCAGCCTGCCTTGTGATATGTAAATAATGATGGTAACTGTCTCAGGATTACTATGAAGATGAAACCAATTAATATCTAATATCTAATATCAGGGTGTGTAGTAAACCCTCAATAAACGTGAGCTGTTGTTGGTATTATTTATTCTGGGGGCGGAGGTGTGTTTCTGTCACCTTCAAGAGTGGCTTGGAGGAAAGCATTTTCTCTCAGTGAACATTCCCTGCCATCAGTGAACTTTAGGGTTGGCAAAGCACCTTCGGACGTTGCCTTGGAGCGATGCCGTCCCAGAGAAAGAGAACGCAAGCTTCGTGTGTGACTTTAAAATTTTGTAAGCACATTAAAAAATCAGCAAGAGACAGACGAAATTAATTTTAACCATAGATTCTACTCAGCACAATAGTGCCAGGCAAAATAAAGACCTGTTGTACAAAGACATACAAAGCCCACAGGGGTTGTATGTTACATGGCAAAGGAGGATTGAGGTCCAGGTGGAATTAGATTCACGCATCAGCTGATTTTAAGATATCGATATTATCTAGATTGTCTGGGTGGGCCCAGTGTGATCACGCGGGTCCTTAAAAGTAAAGAGGGAGGCGGAAGAGAAGGTCGGAGTGACGCTGTGTGAGAAGGATCTGCCCGTGCTTGCTGGCTGGACGACGGAAGAGGAACCAAGGAACGTGGGCCACTTCTAGAAGCTGGAGAAGGTGAGGCAAGAATTCTCTCCTAGAGCCTCCAGAATGGGGAGCAGCCCTGCTGGTACCTTAGTCTTAGCCCAGTAAGACCTGTGTCGGACGTCTAACCTACAGAACCGTAAGGCAATAAATTTGTGTTGTTCAAAGTCACCTCGTTAGCAGTAACTTGTTACAGCTGTGCTAGAAAGCGGATACACCGATACACCGAATATTATCATTTCAAATCAATCCGTATGACAAAGTAGGAGTGAGATATATTGCAATTTTATTGAAATCTGGCATTTATTTTACATCCAGAGCACTTTTTTTTTTTTTTGGCCTGGACACATTTCAAGTGTTCAATAGCCACGTGTGGCTCGTGGCTACCATTGTGGATGGTGCAGTCTTAGATGAGTTCCGTGGTAACCGCGTGGCAGTGTTAGTGGTGGGGAAACACAATCAGGACATTCGGAATCCTTTATTTGCATAAACCTGCTAGTCCTTAGGTCAGCACTGTCACTTACAGTTAATGAGATTGTTTCCTGCACCAGGAGAGAGAGCGCAGGGCGAGACTGGGTGGCCTGTGCCCGGCTCACCGGAAACCTGTGCCTTGGCTACCGTACCCTCCTCCTAGGAGCACAATTCTGTCATGCCTGTTCCAAGTCCACCTAAGAGAAGAATAAAGCATTCTCTTCGTGTAACTTGAGATTCCTTTCAAGGCTGTCTTCCCTCCTGGGGCCTCACATATGCAATTCGGATTTATGAGCTAGGTTGACACCCTTCCGGTCCATTCGGGCCACTTCTGTGGGCTTCTGTCCGTAGTCACGTATTTTTGCGCGTAACTCACACTAATGTCGTCCTAACGCATCGTGCTGCCATCTGCCCTTTCCTTTCAGCGTCGTCTTCCCTCTCTGGCCAAGGTGAGCCCTACGGCTCTGTTTAAAAAGGATCAGCACACTTTTTCTGAAAAAGGCCAGGTAGTAAATATTTTGGGCTTCGCAGGACATGTAGTCGTCTAGCGCAAAAGCAGTCATCGACCATATGTGAATATTTGTCGTAAAAAACGCGTGAGTGAATGGGTATAGTTGTCAATAAAGCTTTATTTACAAAAACAGGTGGCAAACAAGATCTGGCCTGCTGCCTACAGTCTGCTTGCTTCTACTCTAGTACAACCATTTTAGGTGCCGAATAGTATTCCATTCTTTGAATACAGCAACATTTTTGTTTTTTATCTACCACACTACTGACATTAAGTAGCTTGTCATCATTTCCCCGTATTACAAGCATGCCCATAATGCACCATTCATATGGGTCTTCCTATGGATCTATAAGAAAGCTTCTCTAAATTAAATTCCTACATGAAAATTGCTGAGTTAGAGTGTCTGCACAGCTTTAAAATTTTTTTCCTGATGTTTATTTATGTTTGAGAGACAGAGAGAGACAGAGCATGAATGGGGGAGGGGCATAGAGAGAGGGAGACACAGAATCTGAAGCAGGCTCCAGGCTCTGAGCCGTCAGCGCAGAGCCCGACGCGGGGCTCGAACTCATGAACTGTGAGATCATGACCTGAGCGACGTCGGACGCTTAACCAACTGAGCCACCCAGGCGCCCCTGCATAGCTTTGATTCGACACCTACAGCCAGAATGCTCTCTGAAATGGTTGTACCAGTTCAGCACTCTGCTGCGAGGCAGGAAAGTGGCTTTTCCCCCTTCGCAGCCCCCCCTCTGCTTCTCGCTTACAGGGGAGGGCAACGCTACAGCTTAAGACTAAAGAAGGGACCAAGGTTGGCTGCTTGTGCTAAGCCATAACACTTATTCAAAGAACAAACCTTTATTTTATCACATCTTATTAGACTTACCCCACAAAACAATATTGCACTTTATCTTATAAAAAAAAAGGGGGGGAAAAAAAAGGAAATCTATGAACCAGTTGGCTTTGACACCGACGACCCCAGGAATGATTTTGCAATGCAGGAAATCAATTTCCTGGCCTTATAACATCATTTCTAGAGGTGTGATCACCAGAAAAGATGGCGTTCCCATAAAGATCTTTGTATTTCTGCAGGTGCATAATGATCCAGGAGTGAAAGCCTCTTTACTTTAAATAGACACCCTGGGTGGTTGCCTGATATCTGCCTGTGGCCCTGACCAGCCAGCACTGGTGTGGGTGGGAGGTCTTGCCACCCTGGGAATATACTGGCTTTTTTTCTTTTTTTTAAATACAGAGAACAGCGACCATTAGAATAGGAAAGTCTGCCTCAAGAAAATGCAAGGCATGTGGAGACGGGTGTTATTGGCACCTAAGTTCTGAACCATCTCCCTCTCTCTCTGCTCCTAGCCATTCGTTCCATCGGCAACCTCTATTAATCACTTACGTTATGTCAGACAGTGTTTAAGGTGTTCGCAAATACATCATTAAGTGCAACTGATAATACAGCCTGTCTTCTAGGAGCATTCAATCTAGTGGTAGGTAGATGAAAAATAAACAACAAGCAGAATAAGTATGCGAATAACATTTGATCACTTATTTTTATTGCACGTTGGCAGGAGCTGAGGGTTCTATAACATGGTCCCCAGCCTCAAGGGCTACACTTGTCAATGGGTGAGGCAGATAGGTATTGAAGTGCAATGTAATGGGATGGCTAGATCATTCATCAGGATGTATTCTAAGTCTGCTTCAAATGCAGTAGGATACATACCATTCACAATGGTGTCGTTCAGGGGTTTGTGATGGGTTCTGCTCCAGGGAGTGGAAGGAGGCCCCTTGGGTTCTAAGGCTGTATTGGTCAGGAATCTCCAGAAAGAATCCATGGGAGGTCTGTATATGTCTATATAACACACACATACAGATGCATATATATATTCATTAAAGAATTTTCCTATATGATTATGGAGGCTGACAAGTCCCACACTCTGCCATCTGGATGCTAGATAACTAGGAAAGCCAGTGGTATCACTCAGTCCAAGTCTGAGGGCCCTAGAACCAGAAGTGCTAATGTCCAAGAGCAGGGAAAGATGTGTGTTCCAGATGAAACAAAGAGCAAATTTGTCCTCCCTCTGCCTTTTTGTTCCATCCAGTTCCCCAGCGGACTGAGTAACGCCCACCTTCATTGTTGAGGACAATCTTCTTTACTCGACCTTCTTTACTCAGTCTACTGACTCAGATGCTAACTTCTTCCAGAAACACCCTCGCAGACACAGCTAGAAATAATTTTACCAGCTAAGCTATCAGCTAAGCTGGTCATCCATTAGCCCAGTCAAATTGACTCATAAAATTAAGCATTAGAAAGGCCTTTGGACTGGTGTCTTGGAAAACAAGCAGGGTCTTCCCAAGCAGAGAAGAATGCAGGGGGCCCCTCAAGGGCAGGGGAGCCGCGTGTGGTGATATGTGGAAGTTTGTAAGGCAGGACACCTGCCAAGTCTGGAGAGGCAGAAGAAGCTGAGCAGTTTGAGACTTGGGTCTGAAAACTGTCTGAAGTCTTTGAATGGGAAATGATCATAAGTGGCATTTATTCTGAAATGCTTCCAAACTACAGGGGCACCTATTTAGGAAGGCGGCTCTGGACCTTTAGGCCTGAGCAGGTGCCTGGGTCACAGTGGATACTCAATAGAAGTCTATCTAATGAATGAGTGAATGAGGGCCCAGGATCCAAAAAAAAAAAAAAAAGTACCATCAAACACAAGTCACAATTATTCCATTTCCCAAGGGGATGATCATTTTCTCACAACAAAGCTGTGTTTGGAAAGCTTGACAAAGAAACAGATTGGACTTGTGGTTATTCCTTTTTTGAAAAGTGTTGTCATCTGGGGGCACCTGGGTGGCTCAGTCGGGTGAGTGTCCAACTCTTTATTTCAGCCCAGGTCATGATCTCACCATTGTAGGACTGAGACCCGGAGTGGGGTTCCATGCTGAGCGTGGAATCTGCTTAAGATTCTCTCTCTCTCTCTCTCTCTCTCCCTCTGCCTACTTTCCCACTTGTGTGCTCTCTCTCTCTCTAAAATAAAACTAACTAACTAATGTCATCTTGAAGGCAGAATTCCAACATCCCTTATGTGATGTGCTGCTGTTGGAGGGGGTTATCTAAGGCAGGTAAGAAGATAGGAAGGCTGGGAGCCTGGGCAGCTCAGTCAGTAAGTGTCTGACTCTTGATTTCGGGTCAGGTCATGATCTCACGGTTTGTGAGATTGAGCCCAGCATAGGGCTCTGTGCTGACAACGTGGAGCCTGCTTGGGATTCTCTCCTTCTCTCCATGCTCCTATACTGCTCATGCTCTCTCTCTGTCTCTCTCTCAAAAGAAATAAACTTTCAGAAAAAAAGAGGGAAGGAAAGGAAAAGATTCCACCGCAAATCTCCTTCATCCAAGTAACATAGTTCCTGGAGAGCATGGGCCGTGTCTAGATGAGACCAAAACCACTGTTTACTTGGGGCCCCTCCGGGGATGGGAGCGGGAGTGGAGAGTGGGGGAGATTGGCCCTACTAGTGGGTTAGCTCTGTTTTTCTACCCATTTTCTCTAACTGCAAACAGACTTGGGCCTTTTCTTTGGAAGGCTCCCTGGGGACAGCAGTTGAAACGCTGTTTCTAGACTTCTCAGGTGTGGGGCCAGGGGCAAGCGGTATCCTGTCAGTAAGCCTAGCATCTTCGCCCATAAAATTGGGACACTGTAGAGTGAGGACTGGATGAGACAGTTCACGGCGGGGTGGACTGGTGTGATTGGCACTTAGATTCGTTCTGTTAGAAAAGTTTCCCTTCTGCCTCCGCTGCTTTCCACTGAGAGACGAAGGACACACGTCCAAAGGCCTGTCGACCTTGGTCATTTTGACCAATTAGTTGGTCTCAGGTTCAGGATCATTCATCCAGGGGCCTGGTTGCCACACAGTTGAGACAGAAGATGAGGCATTGCCTTGTGCTGTTGCATAGTAAACAAGAACATGATATCAGTGTCTACACCAACCAACACATGGCTATAACTCACACGGCTGTGGGTTAGCTGGGGTTTGGTCCGTCTGGATGAAGCTCAGCTGGGCTGCTGAATAGGTGTCTCCCAGACAGCAGACTCGCCCGGGTGTGTTCTTCTCACGGAGATTGGCAGAAATGCAAGGGGTCAGCATAAACAAGCAAGACCTCCCAAGGCCAAGGCTCAGAATGGGAGCAATGTCACTTCGATCTCATTTTATTGGTCAAGGCCCATCTCTTGCTTGCTCCAACATAAGGTCAATAGGTGGGGAAATTCGCTTTGTCCCTGTAATGGGAAGAACTACAAACTTCTTTAGAAGGGGATGAACGTAGGGGAACAAACAATTGGCCAACGGCCCTATGATAGGTTAAGCCTTTGTAATCTCTTCTTCAGTTCGGTGTATCAACACATCCACTAGATTAAGGGAGGGAAAGATAGTCTGAATGATTGTCAAACTGAAGAGACACATGTCTATCCGTGTGTTCAATAAATATTAATTGCTTACCCACACGGGCCAGGCACTGTTTTAGGCACATCCTACCATGACAAACAGAAGGACAAATGCCTTGTGGTAACAGAGCTCACATTCTGGAAGGGAAGACAGGCAATAAGCAAGTACAATTTAAACAACAAAAACAAAACAGTCAGTTGGTGATAATTACAAAGTAAAACAAAAGAGGGTCAAATAATAGACAGTACCCAGCGTGTGGAGCAGCTTTAAGGAGCAGCTATGGGGCGCCTGGGTGGCTCAGTCGGTCGGGCATCCGACTTCGACTCGGGTCACGATCTCACAGTCCGTGAGTTCGAGCCCCGTGTCGGGCTCTGGGCTGACAGCTCAGAGCCTGGAGCCTGTTTCAGATTCTGTGTCTCCCTCTCTCTCTGTCCCTTCCCTGTTCATGCTCTGTCTCTCTCTGTCTCAAAAATTAACAAACATTAAAAAAAATTAAAAAAAAAAGAGTGAAGAGGTATCTGGTCAACAAACATGAACACTCTTTATTGAGAACCAACCAGACGTCACTGGGCTGATGGTCATGGCCTTCAATACTGGTTCAGCGTTCCCAATGGCACTTCACTCTCAGCTCAAATGAGGCTCCTCCCACCCCTTCTTCTCTGCTTTTAACTTGATTAGAGGAGGCAGATGGAATTAAATTTCATGCACTGCTTTTCTCTTTTGAGGAATGGAAGAATGGGTCTCCAGATTTTTGAAGGTCTGTCCAAGGCGTACATTTTTCAGTAGGAATATTGAGTTCTGTGTTATCGTCTTCTTTCAATTTTTTTTTTTTTTTTTTTTAGGAAAAGCAGTCATGGTATGGGGCACCTGCATGGCTCAGTCAGTTGAGCATCCAACTCGATTTCAGCTCAAGTCATGATCTCACAATCACAAGATAGAACCCCATGTCGGCCTCTGTGCTGGGCGTGGAACCTGCTTAAGATTCTCTCTCTCCCTCTCCCTCTGTCCCTCCCCCCAACAAAAGAAAAGCAATCATAGTAGAAAACTGGTCGTTATCTATCACGCAGTTATCATTAACTGTAGCTATGAGACACAAGACCGTAGTAAATAGCTGAAATTCAATGGCAGAATTGTTACTGTTGTATCCAAAAGCTTTTTCATCTATAAAACTGTCCAATGAGATAATTATACTGAGAAGTGAGTCATTAAAAAAATGGCCGCATGGAGTTGCCATATTTGATTATGCAAACGTTCGATGACATTCAGGTGTTTGGTACTTTGAAACACTTACCTATGCGTTTGATGATGTTGTAGTTAAATTTTTATCTTAACAGTGGCATTATGTTGATTCAACCATGGTTTTACTTCTTTAGTTTTAGGAGGCCTTTGAGATGCTTTCTCTCCGGGCAAGGGCATGAAGACATGGGTCTGGTGACGGTATTTCAGGTGTCTCTCCACCGGATTCTAGGAGTTTCTGGAACGTTGCCAACAGCGGGGCATAGATCACAGCAGCTCGGCAGTTGAGACAAACTGAGGACCTGAAATGGATAGGGCGCTGGGCAAGGGTGAATTCTGCAGGTTCACATGACAGAAAATTCGGAAGGGGTGGGAGACTGTGGAGCTCCTGCTGCTTTCCCAACCCGGTGGGCCAGTTCCCTGAAATGGTGGCATCTATCTGCCTCACAGAGCCCTGGCGCCCCGGCATCTCTGGACATCTTTGGTAAGGTTCAATGGCTTTGGTGGTCAGTCGGATTGTAATTATATAATCCCGAGACTATCCAAAGGCTCTGAACTCAAGGAGATAGCCCCCAAATCCAGAACGTATTTTTTCTATTTCCTTTCATTGCCCTTGAACCTGTACCACCACCACCCCCAACATCAGCTCTAGTGCTGGATAGTCACATCAAAGAAATGGAAAAACAGGCCTTCTGAGATGGGCTGATAAAAGTACAGGAAGGCCCACCAGGCACATACACACATATGCATCCGCACACACACGTTATTGTTTAGGGGACTTGGGTCCTATTTCAGTGAAAAGATGCAGTAGTATGGAACCACCCATCCCAATTCTGAGTCCTCAGGAAATTCTAGGCAAGACCCAGTGGTGGGGTTTCTCTTTCTTTTTCCTTCCCTTTCCTTCCCTTCCTTTCCTTTCCCTTCCCTCCCTTCTTTCCTTCCTTCCTTCCTTCCTTCCTTCCTTCCTTCCTTCCTTCCTTCCTTCCTCTCTTCCTCCTTTCCTCCCTCCCTTCCTTCCTTCCCATCCCTCCCTCTTTTCCTTCCCTTTCCTTCCTTCTTTCCTTCCTCCCTCTCTCTCTCTCCCTCCCTTCCTTCCTTCTTTCCTTCCTTCTTTCTTCTTCTTCCTCCTTCTTTTCCTCTTCTCCTTTTTGTCATGAGACAGAGCTCTAAGTCTGTGTAACAGTTTAGTGAGAAATTTACTGGGAGAATTGACTCTTTGTCTCTACAAAGCCCCATGAAGGAAAGAGTCTAAGTGATAATTGTATGCACAGTTCAAAATATTTTAAAAGAACTTGTTCTTACAAAGAAATAAGTTATGAAGTTAACTTTTGTGTGTGTGTGTGAATAATTAAACTATTGTCACCACTTTAAATTATCATCCATTGTTAATTTACATCATTAAATCTTACCTCTTTGCTAGAGAATAATGAAAAAAAAAATGCACTTCACAGTCATTGCAAGCTCCAGGCCATTGATCATGCCAGTTTCAGTCTGATTTCACACGTGGGTTTTATACTTCCTCCCTGTTGTTGGGCTGGCAAGTGAAGCTTTGTCAGCATTGGGACAAACTCTCCCTGAAAACTGCATTTGTTCAGAATCATCCAATCACACAAGATTTTGCATCTGCGCAAAGGGGGATGCTGGGGTCCCAGCTGAGTCTTTGTTCTACTTATGGGATTTATAAAGCATCCCCAGCCACTGCCATATCCGAGAACAAGCTCCTCCCACAACCATCCAATGTGTGCACCATTTAGGCAATTTATTTGATAGTTTTGGGGGCTGCAGAGTGCGTGCCTGGGTCAGAAGAAAGGGGCTGGGGTGCGTCTCTCAACTGATCTCTGAGGAAGAAGTTGACTTGTGTTAATTTCCTTGTTGTTTCGATTAAGGAGGTGATAGATTTTTTTTTTTTTTTCTGGATATTGTTAAAGAGGTTTGCCAGGCCTTAAGGAATGTGTGGCATTCTTCAGATGAAATAAGGCCAATCAGTGGAATAATGAGGAAAGTAATATCTCCCCAGAGAGGCTGATGGGGTTTTCATCAAATCAGCCAACCTTTTCCCGTCACTTATGCCGCCACGCACACCAGCAGGCCCTGCCCGCCCGCCTCCTCTCCTTCCTTCCCTCCCTTTGTCAGAGCGATTACTGTTATCCCAAATTCTCAGGGATGCAAGGCAATGATGGTCACCGGATACCTCCTCTTTTTAAAAAAGAATTATTAACTCTTATTTTCTTTTCTTTATGGCTCAACTGGCCTTCAGGTCCTGGAGGGGCTTTGCGACCAGAGAAGAATGGGGATGGGCCACTGCAGAGGGTTGGAGGATTTGCTTCTTGGTGGCCTCTGTGTCTTTGAACTGAAGCTGAGACAGGCGGTCCCACCAGATTCTGGGCTTAGACGGGGACGAGAGTGTCCCCCCGTGGGCGGACCGCACCACGGTCGCCTAAGGGGACACGGGTGGTAGACGCTGCCCTTGGCCCATGGCC
Organism: Puma concolor; assembly: GCF_028749965.1. Taxonomy (NCBI): domain Eukaryota; kingdom Metazoa; phylum Chordata; class Mammalia; order Carnivora; family Felidae; genus Puma; species Puma concolor. Next base: position 41,171,927 of record NC_141681.1, on the reverse strand, counting down.
TTGCTTCAGCCCTACAGACAGCGGCTCCTGGAAACGAGTTGCCTGAGTAGCCCTCTTCCCTTGCGGCTTACCAGGAAAGGAGAGCCCAGAGGGAGAGAGAATTAAACAAGCCAGCTTGGAATCGGTGCTATGAAACATCTGGTTCCCGTGGCTGTGGGCCATCGGTCCATAGCTGAGTAACCTTCTGCACTGCAGAGATGATACGTCAGCTTTGGGGAGCGCAGTGGGCAGCTCCCCCAAAGGTCAATGGGAAGAGCAGGTGGGCACCACAAGGTAGGCAGGGTATAGGCACACGGACACCACACAGTGGCTGTGAATGGCCATGCCATCCTGTCTCTGCACCTGCTGCCTGTTGGCTACGAACCCTGTAAGGACTTTGCCGACATTGCTAGCAGACGGGCAGGGGCACAGAGGCGTCTGTCCCCCTTGGAAGCCCTCAGCATTGCCTTCTCCACTGGACGCCCACAGTAGAAGGCAGGAAACCTCCCTGATAGGTTTCTCCCGGACACATGAGCCTTCTGTGCAGACCCCAGGGCCATGGAGGCAGCCACCGGACCCTTTCAGCAACCCAGGAGCCACGGACTTCCTCCACCGGCGCTGGGGGCCAGGGTTATGAAAGAAAAAAAAAAAAATCGCATGTAGCATGTGAAAGTTTTCCAAATTAACCGGGTTCCATTCACAGGAGTCCTCCCACCGTGCTCAGCAAATGATTCAAAGCCTCCACATGATTTCATCTGTGCAGACTCTAATCCACTTACTTAATGAAATACATAATTAACATATTATAATTGCAGTAAAGATGGTTTTGACAGAAATCATTTCCCGTATCTAATACCGTGGTAATTTAATCTGTTCCCCACTCCCTAACACGACCCTCTATGATTAAGTTTCATAAGAATTTTTTTGATTGATTGACTCATCTGACGGGCCTGGGCCTTGCTCAAGGAGTGTCTGTCAGTTTCCGGAGCGGCAAGTGAAGTCGCGGCAGATGGCTGTGCGGGGCTCGGCGCGCTGGCTCCCTGTGTGGTCTCCGTCTCGCGCTCCTTCTCTTCCCTTCCCCTTCCTCTAAATGCCCTGATAATCCACCCTCCACTCGCCTGAACTGCCAAACCCGGCATGTTTTTATCTGCTGCTCCTCTGCGGCGGGGATGGTTATTAAAGGCAGGAGGAAGGCAGGAGCTCGGGCAGGCGGTGGGAGCCAGATGCCAGCCTCCCTCCCTCACACCTGGCTGTGCCCTTCCCAACCCCCCCCTCCCCACCCCCCCAGCCTGGCCCCGCTGCCTGGGGTTCTCAGGTGGGGCTGCACCTTGTCTATAGGCTGGGAGACCTGCTGAAGCCCCTCTCCTGCCCCTCCCCCTCCAGGCCCGCCAGGGCTCTGCTCTGCTCCTGGGGGCTTTGCAGGCCTCAGAGTCAGAGTGAGGGCTCAGCTCCCTGCTCCCTGGCCTCCCGAGCACGCACCCCCCAGAGGCAAATGTGCATGCTTTCTTGGGTTAAGGACCAGGTTCCCAGCACCTGGATTGCTCCTTTCTTAGTTGATGGGGACTCTAGGAAACTGGGGAGCTTAGGGGGTGGTGCCGAAGATCTGAAGGTTAAAATAAGGATCGGGGAGATGCAAAATGTCAGGTGACCCTGGCGGCAGGAGGGATGTCCCCTGCACACTCTCTCCGAACCAGAGGGGCAAGGAGAAGCCTGCAAAGTGAGTTAGAAAGCAGCCCAGTGTGAAGGTCTATGGCTGTTGATTTCTCAGTGCTTCCTCCAAGTTGCTACTGTGTATAAGCGCTAAGTACTTGAGACTCTGAGTCCCCTTTGGCAGATGAGAAAATGAGCCTCCGTGGGGACCCTGTGTGCAAAGCCTCGCATGCTGGTGGTTGAAACGCCTGGAGTGTTTCTGCCCCGGGGTGATGGCTGCGGGGTCGACTGATGAAGGGGCAAAGGTATGGGGCAGGGGAAGGTGTAAGAGGGCAGGTTCGGGAGTCTGGGACACCAGGGTTTTCAAGTTCCTCTGGCCTCTCCCTGTGGTCAGTGATCAGATGGCGTCGCACCAGCCTCCTCCCCGTGACAGGGGCCTGTCCTGCAGGCTCATCGCCAAGGCCCCTCCCCAGGGAGTGCCCCACCTCTCCAGCGGGTTACTACAGTCAGTATGCTGCAGCACCTCACGTTTTCTCTAAAGTTCTTTACAGCCTTGCTGTATCTTCTCACTGCACCACAGCTTCCTGGAGCCCAGCCCGGGGTCCCCCAGAATCTTGGACGTGTGGGCACAAGATGGAGAGGGGCCAGGGAATGCAACCACCTCCTGCCTCCCCACCCTTCACGCCCCTCCTCCCACCCCGAGTGCCCGGCTCAGCAGCCAGACTGGCCTGGACTCTGACAGCAAGGGTGCGGACGTGGCTGTGAGCCCTGCCCAGACGCTCTTAAGAGTCTCTTATGGTTTGCCTCCCTCTCTGTTTTTATCATGTTTTATTTCATGACCCGAAGCATCATGGGCCCCAGGTGCCCCTCCTCATGGAGTAAGCACTGTGCCTGCCCTCCCTGCCCGCCCTGACCGTCAGCGCGGGTGTCCCCACCCTGCCAAGCCCAGCAGCCCAAAGGCCACAAGGGCGAGGCCCTGGCCCTCCACGCAGGAGTCCTGCCGTCCACCGGCCACTCAGCCCTCGCGAACCCCACAGCCTAGACGTGCGGAAACGAACTCGGGCAGCCCAGCCCCCAAGAGCAGCTTCTTCTGGAGAGGAGTGCACTTGCCACAGGGCTGGGTGCCCTCCTGAGAGAAGAAGGACATCCTGAAGGAGTTGAAGGGTGACGGCTGAGAGGGGTTGATGTCCACAGCCACACCTAGATCCCGGGTCCCAGTTCTCACAAAGATGGGCATCCCAGAGGGTCCTGTGGTCCCCTCCTGGGCTGTACACACCCGGAAAGTCTTTCAGCTCAGGGCACTCAGTTCTGCCAGGGCTTCCAGGGTCCACCAGGACCCTCCTCTACAGTCGGAGTGACCCTCTGGGGGGGGGGGCACTGGCTGATGACACTCACCCAGGGCACACAGCCCTTCCAAGCCATTTGCCCCCCGGGCTGACCTGTCACTGTCTAAACAGTGAGCCCTGTGAGGACAGGCACAAAAGGGGTGCATCCTGATTTCCCCGAATCTTGACACAGAGCCACGGAAATGAAGGGAAAAGCGGCTTATGCTTGCCTTCTGTTAAAGACTTCCTCCTCCGCAGCCAAAGCCTTGTTAAGTCCACAGGCCTGTGACATCCTCCCCGGAGATGCCAGGTCTGAGGCCTATCGGGGGGCGGACCGGGCTCCAGGCAGGGGCGAGGGTGGGGCTGCGGCCAGAGGAAGACCCCGGACAGACGTCTGTCTGCAGCCCGGGCAGCCATGGGGTCACAAGCAGCCCCCCCCCGGCAGGCGACCGCCCCGCAGGCTCTGCGTCGGGGTGGGGCTGTCCCCAGCGCGGACAGCGGTTTGCGCCTGCGGGCCGGGGGAGGGGAGGCTCCGCGTGTGAGTGGCAAGTGTACATGACCAGCACCACGTCAACTGCCAATATGTTATGAGGCCTTGGTAACAATCCCGAGTCTCGGGGGACCGCTGCTGCAGTTCAAGTACGCACCAGACAGAGAGAAAACAATTTCTGGTGCCAATAATGCAGCACAGATGAAAAATGTTTTAATATTTGAAGCTGCTTTATGGCAGAAGCGATGACAGTGATGGACTCAATGTCAGCTTTTTTTCCTGAAATGTCATCTTTCGTCTATGAGTTTTCCCTGCTCCGGAGGCATGCCAGCCTAATGCTGGCTCGTTGGAGCCATTGATCATTGATTTTGTTCTAAATGGAAAGCTTGCCAGAAGACTAGAAATTCTGGAATTTATTAGGATTTCTTTAAGAGGCACTTTAGCTCAACGGTTCTCATTACTGTCTTTACAATGTTACTTATTTTTCTTTTTATGTCACATGATTTGTAAAGGGTTAGTACTCAGAGAACAATATACGATTAAACCATTGTGCATGCTAGAGCTGCTGGCTTAGTAAAAAGGATTCTCGGGGGGCTAAATACATATTTGACTAGAAAACGGCAGCATGGGGCCATTTTACCAGCGAAACCTGTATTTTGAAATTTGCTGATGGGGTTCGTGCTAAATGGTGTTTCGATGGAAGTTTTGATTGCCCGGGGTCACTTACAAATTAGTACCGCTTAACTCCACGCAGAAAAGGCGAAACGTGTTCACATTCTGACGCTGGGTCCACGAGCGCCCGGGGGTGGGCACCACGTGCCCTCGGCACGACAAAGGCAGGCCCTGCTCGGTCCTGGGTGGACTTTGGGTGGGCCCGGCAGGGGCTGAAAGCCCGCCGCTGTGTTTGTTTGCAGGGACATTACTTCATGAACACCAAAGAAGAGTGGATCGACTCTTTATCACATATTAACATTTAACATACCCGTACGGCCCTGCATAGGTGATCATTCTTCATTTGGCTGAAAAGAACCCATTTGCATCAGACAGTTGGCTAAATGTTTTTCTTTTCTGCCGTGTTTCCATTGGCACAAGACTAGTTCAAACAGGTATGTTAGCTCTTGGCTGGGCTGTCTGACATCCAGGCTTTATTACAGAGCAGGGCGCCCAGGGAATGTGAATTACAGTTTGTATCAGCCTTGGCCTCCTAAACACATCACTCAGTCTAGTTGATTATGGAATTTGCTCTGGAGCTGGGGCCTCAAGATCCCTCTCCGAGCGGGGTTGCCTGTTTGCACAGCGCCAGCAGCCCCCCGTAGCTCCTGTGGCCAGACAAAGAGACGAGGGAAGGCAAGGAGGCGGTCCGGGCGGGAGGAGCAGGGGGAGGCAGGCCCGGCCTCCCCAGGCCACGTCCCAGGCTGAGCTTTGCAGCATCGGCCCAAGAACCCATGTCCGTCCAGGCCCTCTGCCGGAGAAGACGGCGCGGCGGCAAAAATGAGTGGAGAAAGTTCTGGAGGATGAAATCAACAGCGGCAGAGCTGAGGCAGAACCTGTACGGTGGGTGTTCGGATGCAGCGTGGTCCTCTCAGAGCTTAGGGGTGGGTGGGAGCAGCCCCACGTGTGTTAGGGTTACGAAGGCCCTGCCCTGACACGCCCGCGGTGCCGTGGGAGGCCAAGTGCAGGTAAGCTGTGCACAAATACAACAACCCAGGGCCACGGGGTGAGGGACGGAGTGTCCCTTGGCCTTCCCTTGACCTACCAGCCACGATGAGGGCAACCACTGTCATTACCACGTCACTACCACATGGCGACGATCCCTACTACTTCCTGAGAGCTGATCGCAGTCACCTGACACCCGCGGCCACCGAAACCCTCCCCGAGCGAGCTCCCTGCCCCCACAGCTCATTGTCTGCACATTGG